>NC_056585.1:28231953-28319109 GCF_018340385.1 Cyprinus carpio | reverse complement strand
TCACAGCGCATGTCAGAGCAAATGAGAATCCTGAGGTCAAAGGAACGTGCCCTGAAGAGCTCAAGACAGAATTGTGGCAAGGCAAAGATCTGGCCAGGTTACAAAAAAATTCTTCTGCTGCACTTCAGGTTCCTAAGAGCACAGTTGGCCTCCATAATCCTTAAATGGAAGACGTTTGGGACGACCAGAACCCTTCCAGAGCTGGCCGTCCGGTCAAACTGAGCTATCGGGTAGAAGGGCCTTTGGTGAGAGAGTGTAAAGAAGAACCAAAGATCACTGTGGCTGAGCTCCAGAGATGCAGTCAGGAGATGGGAGAAAGTTGTAGAAAGTCAACCATCACTGCAGCCCTCCACCAGTTGGGGCTTTAATGGCGGAGCGGCCCGACGGAAGCCTCTCCTCAGTGCAAGACACACGGAAAGCCCGCATGGAGTTTGCTAAAAACACACCTGAAGGACTCCAAGATGGATGAGACCAAGACAGAACTTTTTGGCCTTAATTCTAAGCGGTATGTGTGGAGAAAACATACCGTTTAGTGCTTCTACTAAATACTGAGCAAAGGGTCTGAATACTTAGCACCATGTGATATTTCAGTTTTTCTTTTTTAATAAATCTGCAAAAATGTCAACAATTCTGTGTTTTTCTGTCAATATGGGGTGCTGTGTGTACATTAATGAGGGAAAAAAAAAAAGAACTTAAATGATTTTAGCAAATGGCTGCAATATAACTAAGAGTGAAAAATTTAAGGGGGTCTGAATACTTTCCATATATTTGCACTGGAAAACAGGACAAAACCACTGAGGAAGAACAGTACTTTTCTGCAGAATGCTGTAGAAGTTATTTCCATATTCAAGCTTTTTTGTCAAATGAATTAAAACATAATGGAGATCTGTTGGAAGTTGTATTTACAAACTGTTGCTAATGTGGCTCATTTTCTGCTCACTAGACATTTATATACTGACATATTGTGTTCTCTTCAGTTCAGTCCATACATTTGATTTACTCTTAAAAACATTTTAAAAATGTTCCTTCACAAATCCTGAATAAACTATTTTATATAATATATGAACCCCACATGAGCATTGCCATCCTTAATTGGTTAATACTTCAAAAACACACAAACAACATACTGCTTTGCATAAACATTTATTGCTTCAAAATCAAAGCGGACAAAGCATACAGAACCCAATTTCAATACATTTTTATTTTAAGAGGAAAATTAATTTGATTTGACACCATATTTTAAGAAAGATCCACATGTATGCATAAAGATGTGGATGTGCACAAGCTGCAGTTAAGTGTTTGTAAGCCCTGCTCTACTTCACACGTCTGATCTTCATGCTGATGGACTTCATAGATTCATTGGTGTTCTTCCAGTGGGCCCCAATAGATAAACTGTCATAAACTTTCCCCCAAAGATACAAACCAGTGGGGTTTGCATTAGCACAGTTGTTGTACCAAAACCCTCCTTGAGAGAATGTCATAGCGCAGTTACCGCCTACCCAAGTATCTTGGTCATTGTCAAAGGTGGAGAACTTCATTCCATTGTGACAACTCAAAAAATTACGTGCAGAATGGAGAAACTTTCATTATAGGCACTTTCATTTGGACGTCTAAGATGACTTTTTTAAAATAACTTAAAAAAGCTTTAGTTTAAGCATGGCTTAAAAGATTGAAACGTCTGTGGTGTTTCACCTGCTCCTCCATCTACAAAGCCGCTCACTTGCAGTTTGTACCCATCAGCCTCAGAGCCCACAGAGAAAGAGTTGTACAGAGCGTAAGCCTTCTTCCCTTTAATGTCCTCCACATCCACTCTGAGTTTATACCTGTATCTGAGCGTCAGCTGGTAAAGAAACTCTAAACCTGTTAAAAATTGAAAGGAAACCTGTTTAGTAAATGAAAGAACAAAAATATGTCTGCATTTATACTGCAGTCCTGATTAAATGGAGTATAAATCATTTGTCCAAAAAAAATGTCCAAGGTTTCCAAGAGTCTGATTGTTTTTTTGTATTGTTTTAGCCCAAATGTCACAAAAACACTTACCCAGCCAGTATTCACAAGTTTTATTACCAAAACCCCATTTATAACTCTTCCGCGGGGCCTAAAGAAATTCACCCTCGCCATTCATACGCCTGAGAATCACCTGAAACAGTCAGAAATCATTCATCACTTTCACACAATAATCATTTCATGTCATTTACTACTTAATTTAACTTTTTTATGACATTAAAAAAAAACTTCTTATTTTGAAAGTTGACAGGCGTTCGTTAGCAACAAACGTACATTCTGTTGCTTTTAATATCAAAAAACACAAAAACAAACATTTCATACTCTGAAGTAGAGCACAAATAAAAGCACAAGTGACAATTTGTATAATACTTAAAAATAGTCTATATGTTACTATAAAATATGCAAATGGTGTCAATTATGACAAGAAAATGCCTCAGGTTACGCATGTAACCATGGTTCCTCGAGGGAACAAGACGCTGCGTCGGAGAAAGCTTTGGAAACGCCTTTAGCGTGACCGGCTCTGAATCATCTGTGTAATCAGACCAATGGATGGGTGAGACATCCTAGGCAGGTGACGTCAGAGACCAGGAGGCTTAAAAGCACGTGCGGCAAAGCCGGCATTTAGCCTCAGGAATGCCGGAAGTGTGGCACTGCGACGCAGCATCTCGTTCCCTCAAGGAACCATGGTTACATGTGTAACCTGAGATTTTCCTCTTCAGGAACTCGAGGTGTGTCGGAAAACGCTTTGGGAACAAGAATGCCCACGCTGCCAGACTTACAAATCCCTGCCTAGTGTGGGAAACTGCACAGCTAGGGCTAGAGAACAGAAGAGCCTGGAGTGGCTCGCATATCTAGTCCATAGAACCTGACAAAGTTTAGGGGCGTGGAACATCCCGCATCATCACAGATGTCCTGCATAGAGACACCCGCTAAGAAGACCTTGGAGGCTACCACACCTCTGGTGTAGTGAGCCTTGACCCCCACGGGTGAGGGGAGATCAGAGGACTCATAGGCTGTAGAGATGGCATCTACTATCCACCGACTGAGAGTCTGCTTTGTGGCGGGCAGACCTCTCTTAGGGGGACCATAACAAACGAATAACTGGTCCACCTTTCTCCACAGGGCAGCTCTGTGGACAATTAAGCTTCTTTCAATTAAGCTTCTTCAATTAAGCTTCTTCAAGGCCCCTGTGTGAGTTTTTTTTAGGCGACCATTATTTTAGAATCTACCGCCTTATTGTTTCCATGGCGACGCGTCATGCTTGTCATGTGACACATAGCAGCCACAATAGATCTGTATGACACATGGATCGCTTTTATTTTGTTTTTCTTGGGTTTTTTTCAAAATATTCACAAACATGCTTACTATATTATGAAATACCTGATATTCCAATTCTGAAATATGTGCAAGTAAATATATTTCGTAGTTTAAACACTTTTATATCGACCGTGTTATACCTGGTGATGGGCGCCGCCATGTTAGTTTGCGCTGAATCCGAGCTGTGGGATTTACAACAAGCAAATTCATCCTCTCCTCCTGAAACACATTAAAGTAGATCTCCGGTAAACTGGGAGAAGAAGAGAGTAAAACTTTATAATTACCTACACAATCTGTATATGATATGGACATGTCATGTCCATATGAACATGTAGTCAGATTATATTTGTAAAGATCATTATTGCTGTTTCCATAGACATCAGCGTGTATTTTACAAACTGTTAATGTATGGTTTTGCTAGTACTTATGTGTATTTAAATGTCTGAAACCTAAAATAAGCATTATATGGTTGAAAACACGGAATATTTGTTATAATATGACAAGCGCTCAGTGCGTCCGATTGCCAGCCAAAGCGCGAAAGCGGCTTTAAATTCAGCAGTTGATGACATGACGCACTGAAAGTTCTAATCAAATCACACCGGTGTGATCGTACGCTTCAGGGACCAGCCAAAACTTACGCAGAGCAACAAATCTGAGGATCGCTGCGGAGCCAGAAGCCGTGATGTCAATAATCAAAAGCATTTCATTTCCTCGTCCAGCCTTGTAGGGGCTTCCAATTCTCCTGTGACAGTTCCCGACCCTTTGGGCTGTACTTTTTATCAACCCCCCAAACGCCGCCCCCCCCCCCCCCCCCCCCCCCCCCCCCCCAAATATAAAAATATTTACCAACTGTATTGAAGGGTTCTACAAACTAATTTTAGAAGTCATTAAACATACCACTGCATATTTTTTTCACTTATAAAACACTAGACAGAAACTTAACAGAAACACATGGTGACCTCTAAGGTCTGGGAGAAAGTGTTGTATTGCTCGAAGCACGGCCAGCATCTCCAGGCAGTTTATATGCCAGATTCAGATGGTGACCACTCCACAGACCACGGGCAGGGTGGGCCACTCATGTCCACACCCTAGCTGGTGAGGGACACGTCCGTCGCTAGCGTTACATGGGCGACAAGGATGCTCCCAGCACCGGGCCCTGAGACAAGAACCAAGGTTTTTTCTCCATGTCCAAGGCACATAGGCATCGCACGTAGATCATGGTCTTGAGCCACCACTGTAGAGGTCTCATGTACAGCAGCCAGGAGGTATCACGTTGGATGCAGCTGCCATCAGACCCAGCAGTCTCTGAAACTGCTTGACAGTGAGTGACCGGCCTTCTCTCACTCCTCGCGACTGCGCGGTGAGGGTCGACTCGATCCGAGCTGGTGACATTCGCACCTGCATCATGGTCGAATCCCACACCACGCCTAGATAAGTGGTCCTCTGTAATGGAGAGATCACACTTTTCTTGACGTTTAGTCTTAACCCCAGCTCTCTCATGTGGGCGAGAACGACATTATATTTACATTTATGCATTTAGCAGACACTTTTATCCAAAGCGACTTACAGTGCATTCAGGCTATACGCAATTCTAAAAACTTCCAAGTTAGTTTTTCTCCATTTGCGCTCAAGACTATGAGTTTGTTTCTTGAGAGAGTGGGTATTACTGTTGTACCATGGCACAGTACGTTTTCTTCTAACCTTTTTCAATTTGATGGGGGCAACAGCTCTCGTAAATCTACTGTATTTGAGAAGATAGTGCCCATGTTGCCCAGTCATTTCGTCTAGTTCATTTGTATGTATAGGTACACAGAGCAGTTGAGATAAATCAGGCAGGTTATTTGCAAATCTGTCTTTGGTGGCTGGAACAATAGTTCTGCCTGGACGATAACGCGAAGCCATATAGTTATTATCATCAATACGCAGAATGCATGATACAAGGAAATGGTCAGTAACATCATCACTTTGAGGTACGATATCTATATCAGTAAGATCGATTCCATGCGATATAATTAAATCTAGTGTATGTGTCACGATCATTAGCTGGAGTGCCCATAAACTCCAATAGAGGGCACTCCACTCAGGACTCTGGCATTTTTGTGTCCATTTCCCATCCTGCCTCATTCCCGGGACTGATTGCACACACACACCTGCATCTTAATTAAACTCTGAAACTTATTAGCAGCACACTCATAATTACACACACACACATATTGTTCTAGCCTAGTCTGACAATTCTGAGCGTTTCGCTTTGTATTTTTTCCCTCCCGTGTCCGACTTTGGATTTTTTACACCGACTTTGATTCTCTGCTGCCTGCCCCGACCTCTGCTTGTTACTGTTGCTGATTCTGGTTATCCCTGACATCCCTGACGCCATTTTCTCTGATCATTGCCTGTTTGACCATTCTCTTTATTAAACCACTGCATATGGATCCGAACGTCTCTGACTCCTTGTTACAGAAGATTTGCCATACCAGGATCCAGCAGCCCGGTATCCCCTCGTCACTGAGGTATCTGTTCCCACTTTCATGTCAGCGTTTCACCTATCCAGCTCAACCATGGACCCAGTAGACCAGCCATTACATCTTTGTCAAGGAGGCCTATCTATTGAGGAGTATGTTCACTCGGTTCTGTGAGTTGTCTTACCAAGTACCATTACATGAAGTTTTGTTTAAGGACTTGTTCCGTTTTGGACTCAATGAACCAATTAAATCATTGTTACCTGGATGGGAGTTTAAGGGCAGTTTAAGGGACATCATGGACTATGCACTGATATTATGTTACTCTCTCCGTTCACTGTGGGAGAGGCAGAGGACAGCGTTGAAGCCCCAAAGTCTCTCCACAAAATGGCTACCAGCCCGGAGACTGTTCACAAAATGGCCGCCACCCCTGAGACTCATCCTGTCATGGCTGCCACTCCAGAGCCACTGTACAAGATGGCCACCAGCCCAGCGCCACTGCATAAGATGGCAGCCACAGTTGACCGTCCAGAGTCAGGTCAGGTCCCCGCTGACCGTCCAGAGTCAGGTAAAACCACAGATAAACTTCATGAGTCAAGTCACCATTGATCTTTATGAGCTCCGTCAAATCACTACTGATCTTCCAGAACTTCATCACATCTCAACAGATCTTCCAGAGCTCCATCATACCACAACAGATCATCCAGAGCCTTGTCACATCTCAGCTGAACTTTGGGAGGGGGTATGGGCTATGTCACGATCATTAGCTGGAGTGCCCATAGACTCCAATAGAGGGCACTCCACTCAGGACTCTGGCATTTTTGTGTCCATCCCCTTTTTCAAACTCCATTTCCCATCCTGCCTCATTCCTGGGACTGATTACACACCCCCCCGCATCTTATTAACCACACACATGCAGCTAATACGTGCGTACACATGCACACTCACATCAACACATGGCGAAGTCTTGTTCTGTCTGGCATTTCGGAACATTTTCCTAGTGTTTGTTCCTTCCGTGTTTGACTTGGGATTGTTTACACCGACTGTGATTCTCTGCTGCCTGCCCCGACCTTTGCTTGTTACGGTTTCTGATTTTGGATATCCCCTGACGTACCTGATGCTGACCTTTTGATCATTGCCTGTTTGACCATTCTTCATAAACTACTGCATTTGGATCTGAACGTCTCTGACTCTTCGTTACAGAATGATTAAAACGATGAGTGGGCCCGGTGACATTTTGCTTTACTCCAAAACAGTTTAATAAGTCAGTAAACGCAAGTCCTAATGCATCATTTGTATTATCAACGTGAATGTTAGAATCTCTGAAAAATAGTGCTTTATCGGGGTAACCAACAGGTCTGAGAGCAAATCTCCAAATTCTTTTAGGAATTCTGTATATGGCCCTGGTGGTCTATACACAGTAGCCAGAGCAAGAGATATGATATATTTCTTTTGCATATCTGACAGTGTAACATTTCAAATTATTTAAACCTGTATCCTGTTTTCTGGGTAACATTGAGAATATCACTATATATTGTTGCAACACCTCCCCCACGACCAGTCTGACGGGGCTCATGCTTATAACACTAGTTTGGTGGAGTAGACTCATTTAGACCAATATAATCATTTGGATTTAGCCAGGTTTGAGTCAAGCAGAGTACATCAGAACTAATATCTGTGATCATTTCATTTACAATTCAAGCTTTGGGTGTGAGTGATCTAATGTTTATGAGGCCAAACTTTAGAAAATTGTTTTTTGTTCATTTATTATTTTATTTTTTTCTGGTTTAATCACGATAAGATTTTTTTCTAGATCCTACATTAAATTTATATTTTGACCTCACTATTCGGGGAACAGACACAGTCTTAATAGATTGGAAAGTGCAAGTACTTCTAACATTTAAGCGGGTAGAACAAAAGCCATCATAGCAGTTATTTGAGAATTGGCTTACTAGTCAAATGGAGTGTAGAGTCCTGAAGATGTTGTCTGAGAGGAGATGTGCCCGACTATGCTGGGGTACAGGCCATCAGCGCGAAAAAGCCTAGGACGCTCCCAGAAAAGATTCCAATTATTAACAAAGAGCAGTTTCTGTGCTTAACACCTTGACAATAACCATTCATTTAGAGCAAAAAGTCTACTGAACCTTTCATGTCCTCGTCGATACGTGGGCAGTGGTCCTGACACCATGATCGTCGGCGCGGGTGTCGTGCTGCGAACCGTCTCGATCAGGCTCCTGAAGTCCCTCTTCAGCGTCTCCGTCTGCTGCTGCGTGGTGTCATTAACCCCGGCGTGAAGCACGACCGCTCTGGGGCTCTCGTCGACCTTCAGGATCGCAGGTATCTGCGCAGAAACATCGAGAAACACGAGCACCAGGGAAACAGTGAGTGTGCACTTTACCTTCGGCTAACGTAGCACGGACGTGTCGGACGATGGAGTCTCCGACGATCACAGCATCGCGTTCCGTCTCGCGGAGGGGAGCGAAGCGGTTCTGTGTGGAGATCTAGAAGACAAGCAGTTCCGGGTGGAGATCTCGAAGACCGGAGGCGGTCCTCTGCTGCGGATGCACCCAGGGTCTGTGGTATCCCGGAGCCGGAGTGAAGGACATCTGGGCAGATCGCGTCCTGGGTGCACCGGGCCTGTGCAGAGAAACACACGGGGTAGAGGTATTGGGACTGTTAGTAGCGCACTGCTTACTTACCCTGGACTTGTGAGCGTCAGCCCGGGAGGTTTCCAGCGTGGCTCTCCGCTCTCTCAGCTGGGCCTGCCTCTGCTCCAGGACCCGAATCTGCTTCTCCACGGCCTCCAGCTCGAGCTGCATTCGGAACGTGTCGTCACCTGCACTCAAAGGTAGATATACATCCGCCATTAAAGCAAGTAACAGTGAGTAAAGCAATTGTAATGTGTGTGTGAATAGAGTATTAGCAATGCACGCAGGTTTAGCAACAACCACGCTGGCGATGCTAATGGGGCTATAAGCTACTAGTGGTCTCGGGAAATCAAAATAAAACTAGTGTATAACAAGGCGCTCTGTTTTTTGTTGTAGAATACGATAGAGGATATATTCACACATTATAGAAGTGAAAAAATGGTGTATAAAATAGATTTCGATAAAGAAATAACGTGACTGAGCTCAAATTAGAGGCATATGGCAGCAACAAACAGGAAGTGACTTTTTTTTAATAACTTGAAACGAATGATTGAAGTACGGGTTTGAGTTTGAATCAATCGTAAGTGACTCACTCAAGTGAAACGGTTCATCTGTTCCTCTTTTCTCTTCTTCAGTCATGTTTACACGACACTGTCAGCACTACTACTGGCTCAGCTCACTAGTTTTATGAGATTAACTGAAATAAGCGAAAGAAAGTATGATGTTTACAAATAAAATATCCATTCCAAAGTTAACATCCAACACAAATCTAGAACATATTCTGGTGAGTTAACTAGTTACTGCTAACTAGTGAAACACTCCATTAATGACGAGCTGCACCTCAAAATACATGTTAATGTAAACATTGTGCATTACGATCAAGTTCGTAGCTTAATTGACTATATTTGAAATAGTTTTGACACTGCAATTCAGGTTGAAAATCAGCTGATAGCTTCCAGTCTCTCATACCACTGAAGTGAATGTTGAATTTACCAGTAGATTATATATTGTAATAAATATTTTAGAAATGATTGTATCGATTTGTAAGGCCCTGTTCCGAAATGAGCAGTGACTGGGACAGACTCTCACCCTTTGTAAAGGGTTTACCCTCCGGAGTGAGAGCTTTAAAGGGTTGAAGGGTGTAGGGGACCAAACAACTGTTTCTTGAAGTGCCCTTCTTTATCATCATCACGTGCCCACACGGAGGCGCCGTCGTCATGCAAAGAATCTGCATAAAGGATCATGGTAGCTCGAAGTGTCCATCAGTTGTACCCTTCGAAATCCTTTATTCCAAAGGGCCCTTTGAAGTGTCCAGTTTTGAGCACTCCGGTTTGGAACGACCCTTCAATATGGCAGCCATGATTGTTTTCACTCCAAAGTGCCCTTCGGAGGGCGATATATCCTGTTTCGAACACACCATTAGTCTATGAAGAGTGATAATCAAATGGACACCAAACAGTTGAAATATGTTGAGTTGATTGATTGAGAATGATTCAGTTGAGTCGTGTGTTTGGTTCAGTGTTCATGAATCAGTGATCTGCTGTTTGTCAGATGTTCAGTGCTGTCTGTTGATTCTCTCCTCTTCTGTTCTGCAGGATCTGCTCATGGATCACTGTGTCTCTGAAGATCTGCTAATGTTGCTGAGTAAGTTTGGTGATTGTATCCTAGAGGACACGGCTCACTTCTACCTACTGAGATGCCGATGGCCATCGATTCAGTCCACAGATTCGGTTCTGTTCACAGCTATCTGTACTAACACTGATCAGTTCAGCTCAACATGCAAATCAGGACAGAATGAAAGATTCCTTCGATGTCATCAGATGATGCTTTGATTCAGAAAGCTCTCTATGCATGTTTAGTAAAGTATTGATGGGAAAATGTCTAGAATTTTTTAGAGATGCAACTTAAATCTTTTAATATATGTAAATTATTTAATTTAATTTACCTGTCTTTAATCTCACATTTAATATTAATTTGTTTATATACCTATTTTTAAAATGAATTTTAAGCTGTTCTTGCCGGGAAAAAAGAGCAATTGAATAAACTTGAGTGGGTTTAATTCTGTACTCTTCGAAGGTGACCTCTTTCGAAAGCTCCTGTGTGTTTTTGTGTGTGCGCTCTGTCTTAAAGAAATAATTCATCCTAAAGAAAGAATCAAATCATTTATCTTCATTGAATACATAACAGATATTATTTACTGATATTATGTGGAAATATGCTATATTAATATTAAGTCATTCATATAAATAAGAATATATTGTTTTATTCTTATTTATATGTGTAAATAATTTATTCTTATTTATTATATGTGATTTATGTGTTCTCATTTATTAAAATGTTTTCTATAACAACCCCCCCCCCAGATAGTTGTGTCCTTTCAACTGTGACTGTTTAAACTCAGTGACTATCCTTTTGAGGTCATGAAAGAGCCTCGAACATGTCTTAAAGTCTTTAAGTAATTAAATGAAAGCGTGACACCAAAGCACATCCACGATGGAGAACAAATGCAAACACATACACACATAACACACATATTCAGGTTTGACTCTAATAATGTGGCATAATTGCAAAAATAAATAAATAAAAAGCTCAACATTGACAGAGTAATTCATTGTTCATGATGATTTTGTAATGTATAAATATGAACATAAATAAAAAAAAAAACTGTATGTTTGCATATGTGGGAATGATAAATGAAGTTTTGCAGCCATCAAGTGGCTGTAGTTGAAATTTCATGCTATTTTAATTTCATTTTTTTTTTTATTATATATATATATATATATTTTTTTTTTTTTTTTTGTGACAAAAACACTTTCAAAGACATTCCTTTTCACTTTTTCACTTTTCACTTCACTTTCCTTCTTCCAAATTCCCATCCCAACATGAACCTCCCATATCCCATCTTTTATTCCCTTGAGAAGATATTTGATCAGTAAATCACCAGAGGCGGATAGAGTACACACGCTTCATTACTTGAGTAAAAGTACAGATACCCCTTGCTAAATTTTACTCAAGTACAAGTAAAAGTACTACAGTCAGATGTCTACTTAAGTAAAAGTACTGAAGTACTTGTTTTAAAAGTACTTGAGTATCAAGAGTACAAGAGTACATTTTCTAAATATTGCATACTACTGCCACAGTGCTTAACATTTATGTACAGAAACGTCCTACATGGAGTTATGAAAAATTTTAATGTTAATACCTTGGAGAATGTAAAAGGAATTGAAAGTAAAATCAAGTCATTTTCATCTTTTACCATGTTGCTTTATTTATCATTTCTCACTTGCGCACAATGGCAACCGCTCTGACAAACCTCTGCTAGAAGTTTTTAATGGAATTTTTGCACCCCACAGCCACATTTTGAACCTGACTGTGTTAAACACACACCGCATACTCAAGAACATCAAAGCAAATGCTCAGCTTACATTAATGTGTAATATCAGAAAAGAAATTCAGCTAAGAAATTGTGTGTACATGTGAGTTTCTCTTTTTTTTCATCAATCAAATCAATAAACCTAAATCAGCAAAGAAGGCAATATAGCAATGTTCTGACACACCTCTGAACCTGACCGTGTTATACACGCAGCATAGAAGAGAAAAATAATAATGATTAAAGAAAATCAGCTAATCAGCTGTGTTTTGGTCAGCGTACAAAGAAGGAAAAATAAAATTCAGCTCATTTGAGTGACAGTATTAAGCCCCTTCCTCTCACAGACATACAGGCAAAGGCAGGAGAAAATACTTTCAGCTGAATAACACCATTCTCACACACACAATCTATGTGTGACAACTGTGTGTGTGTGTGTGTGTACTGTACTGCAATTCAATCAGATGTCATGAAGTCTTTGGCGGAGAGCTGAATGTGATTGCTGATAGGCTGTGTCCCAATCAGTGGCGCCTGCACGATCCAATCACGTTTGAGAGGGAAACCAACACATTTCCGATATTTTTCTTTTTTCCGAGGAAGTCGAGCAACCCACGTCAGCCTCGCCCTAAGCAGACACCGCGACGGCACGTAATAGCAACAAAAACATGAACAAACACTGAACGGATTGATCTTTTTTATTAACTAACATTAACACATGATTAATCAATGTATGTGTCCATGTGCGTTTGTGTCCCAGAGCGCAATTTTTTAGCCTAGTCTATTACCATATACCAAGTCTTCTTCTCCAGTGTTTAGTACTATCTCTCGTGGCAGAATTACTGCGCCACATGCTTGGTCTGGCATGCATACTATACGTCGTTTTGCCGCGGTTTCGTGTGGACACGGATATTTTCTTGAGACGAGGACAAAACAAAGAGCGGATTGGGGTAAACTTCCGTCTCCCTGTGGAACGGGGGCCTCCACCGAAAAGAAGTAACTGGTACTTACATGTTATGGATAGAAATGTACGGAGTAAGAGTACAATATTTGCCTCTCAGATAAAGTCATGAGTACTCCCAAAAAATGATACTCGAGTAAAAGTACAGATCCCTCAAAATTGTACTTACGTACTGTACTCAAGTAAATGTACTCTGTTACTGTCGGACATTGATAGGCAGTGCTTCAAAATACTAATTTTTGATACTCAATTAGATACTCAAACTCACGTTGCTCGAAGCACAATCGCACTGGTTGTGCTTAGAGCAACGTGAGTTTGAGTCCCAGCTTGAGGACCTTTCGTGATCCAATAAATAGATATTTAAGTATCTAAATTAAAACAGTAAGGGTTCCTATGCAATTTGTAAATATGGAAATTGATTTAAGTAATTTCCAGGAAACGCATGGAAAAGGCACTGCACACTGCTATTTAGATTGCGCTTATTTCATTTATAAAATCATTTACATTTACATTTAATCATTTAGCAGACCGCTTTTTTATCCCAAGCGACTTACAATGAGAACAGTTAGAAGAAAACAGAATCAGATCAACGAGAAAACAACAACGGTAATACAAGTGCTATGACAAGTCTCAGTTTAGTCTAGTACAGAAACACGTTAGCCAGGTTTTTTAATTTTTTATTTTTTTGGAATATGATAGAAAAGAAAAAGAAAAAAGGTAAGTATACTAGTATTAGTTGGTTCAAGGCAGGCGAAAAAGATGAGTCTTTAGATTTTTTTGAAAATGAGTGTAAAGGACTCAGCTGTTCGAATTGAGATCGGGAGGTCATTCCACCAGCTGGGAGCAGTCCAGGAAAAAGTCCTGAGAGTGTTTTGAAGCCTCTTTGGGATGGCAACACAAGAGCGTCGTTCACTTGCATAGAGCGCAAACTTTGGAAGGTGCATAAGATTGAACTAGTGCATGTTGTAGGTAAGTTGTCGCCGTGCCAGTGGGTCCGTTTTGTAGGCAAGAATCCATCAGTACCTTGAATTTGTTTGATGCGAGCGTGGGGGGGGGGTACTGGGGTGTAGCCAGTGTAAACCTGATAACTGCTAAGGAGATGGAGTAACAGGGCTGTTTTTCGGCTCATGAAGACAACCCTCGCTGCTGCATTCGGATCAGTTGTAGAGGCTTGGATAGTACATGCAGGGAAGGCCTGCCCGGGAGAGCATTGCAATAGTCCAGTCTGGACGAGAACGAAGAGATTGGACAAGAAGTTGGGTGGATTGCTCTGACAGGAAGGGTCTACTCTTCCTAATGTTGAATAAGGCAAATCTACAGGACGGGTCTTTTGTAGCAATATGGTCTGGTGAAGCTTTAACTGATGATCCATCCAACTTCCTAGGTTTCTGGCTGTCCTGGAATGAGTTATGGTGTGACGAACCCAGCTTTATAGAGAAGTTGTGATGAAACGATGGATTAGCTGGAAACACCAGGCAGTTCAGTCTTAGTAAGGTGCAGCTGAAGGTGATGGTCATTCATCCAGCTTAGAAATGTCACTCAGACAGCTGAAATGCGTAGCAACTACCGTCGTGGCTTCGGGTCATCTGGTTGGAATGAGAAGTAGACGTTGAGTGTCATCAGCGTAGCAGTGGATAGGAAAAAGCCATGCTTCTGAATGAGAGATCCTGAATCGTCATGTAGATGGAGAAGAGAAGCGGTCCAAGTACAGAGCCTGAGGAACCCCAGTAGCAAGGTGTTGTGACTTAGAAACTCACACCCTCCAAGACACCATGAAGGAATCTATCAGACAGGTAGGAGTTAAGCACACGGAGTGCGGTTCCAGAGATGCCCATCTTTCTGAGGGTGGATAGGAGAATCTGGTGATTAACAGGTGTAAAAGCAGCAGACAGGTCCAGCAAAAGAGTACTGAGGATTTTGACCGCTGCTCTTGCCAGTAGCAGGGCTTCACTAACCGAGAGCAGGGCAGTATCAGTTGAGTGGCCACTTTGAAGCCAGATTGGGTTGTGCTGTGCCAGGAGGTTGTGCTTCTGTACAAGAAAAACATAGAGAGCTGGTTGAACAACAGCTCGTTCTAGAGTGTCTTTGCATTGAATGGAAGAAGGGATACCGGTCTGTAGTTTTCTAGAAGTGCTGGGTTTAGAGATGGTTTCTTCAGCAGTGGCTTACCCGAGCCTGTTTAAATGCTGAGGGAAATGTTCCAGAGTGAAGAGAGGAGTTGATAATGTGAGGTAAGTGAAGGTATGACTGAAGAAGAAATCGCTTGAAGGAGGTGAGTTGGGATCGGATCCAGTGGGCAAGTAGTAGGATGACTGGACAGGATAAGTTTGGAAACGTCCGTCTCTGAGAGTGGAGAGGAGGAGGAGAACGAGTGAGCATTAGTCGTTGTGAAGTTATCCGTCAGTCTGCGGTGTGGAGAATTGGTCACTGATGGTTCTTGTCTTATTTGTGAAGAAAACTGCAAAGTCATCAGCTGTAAGAGTCGATTGAGGAGGAGGTGGAGGCGGATTAAGAAGAGAAGAGAAGGTTTTGAAGAGTGTCCGAGCGTCTCACAACAGTTGTTAATCTTGTCGTGGTAATATGATGTTTTAGCAGTGAAGACGTTTGCAGAGAAGGAAGAGAGGAGAGATGATACACACTTTTTGAGGTCGGTAGAGTTTCTTGATTTAAGCCATTTCCCCTCTGCAACCTGAGTTAGAGCGATGTTCACGGGAGTACATCGGACAGCCAGGGGCAGATGGGGTGGTGCGTGCTGGTCTAGTCGACAGTGGGCAAAAGTGTCCAAGCCAGAGGTCAGAGTGGAACAAAAAAGTGTCCGTAGCACTGGTTCGTGTCCAGAGCTGAAAACTGTGAGAGTGAAGGAAGTGAGGGATGCAACCACAGAGGATAGGCGAGATAGAGAGATTAGCTTAGGTTCGTCGAAAGGTGACCCGCAAGTTGGAGCTTGTTGCCGCTTCAGGAGTAAGTGCTAGATTAGCAGTAATGAGGAAAGTGGTCTGAGGTGTGCAGTGGAGTAACTAAAGTGTTGTCCACTGAGCAACAGCAGCGCTGTAGATGAGGTCCAGTTTGGTTGCCCGATTTTTGTGAGTCGCTGTAGTAGAGACTCGCTTGAGATCAAATGAGGCGAGCAGAGTGTTGAAGTCAGCAGCCTGGGTTTATCTAGGTGGATGTTGACAAGCGTCAGTCACCAAGCAGTAACCAGAGGAGTACCATCTTCAGGATAGTTTGATAGCATCACGTCCAACTCCTCCCCAAGAAGTTTTCCCAATTGACCTGGGGGACGATAAAATGACCACAAAGTGGATCTTTAACAGGGTGGGGTTACAGTAAACAGCATGTGATTCAAATGAACCGTGACCTGTAGGTGGTGGTTGAAGATCAAATTTCCAATCTTTCGATATAAGGAGACCAGTACCTACTCCACCCCCTCCCAGTCGTACGAGGGGGGTGGGAACAAGGTGAAATGAGTGGAGAGGCGCTGCGGGGAGTGGCAGTGTCCTCAGGTTTGATCCAGGTCTCAGGTCAGTGCCATGAGGCTGAGACCAGAATGAGTAGCAATAGAAGAAATGAAGTCTGCTTTGTTAACAGCGGACTGGCAGTTCCATTTAGCTACTTCACACACACTTGTCGTAAAATATTACTGTGTTTGTAATGTTTTTTAAGAGGATTATGTAAAACAACATGAATTCCCTTTGGCTCACCGGTTCCTGCATTTAAAAAAGTATTTTCACTAAGTAATTCGCAGGTCTGGAAAACCTATGCTGGGAAAAAAAAAGAGCAACAGAGTATGGAAAAAATATTTCCCTTTTTTGTTTCCTATTCATTGTTTCTTAATATAAAATTAATAATTCTAAATACATTTATCATACAAGTAGGAAGATTTCATGACAAACATTTAGTGAATTAATTATTCAAGGCTAACATTTCTTTATGCAGAACTATTTAAAACAAGTCTTTTTTTTACTTCACTAAACAAATGGGCTTTTGCCACGCAAACCAGCAAAAAGCTTAAGATTAGTTCAATCTTTTGCGCCCTCCAGAAGTTTGCGTTTTGCAAGTGACGACGCCTTGTGGTGCCATCCCAAAGAGGTTCAAAATCACTCTCACGGACCTTTTCCTGGACTGCCCCAGCTGGTGGAATGACCTCCCGATCTCCATTCGAGTCTTTACTAATTTTTTCAAAAAACATCTAAAGACTCATCTTTTTCGCCAGCACTTAACCAACTAATACTAGCACTTAACTTTTCTTGTCTATCATAATCTTTAAAAAAATAAAAAATAAATACCCTGGCTACGTGTTCTGCACTAGACTAACTGAGACTTGTCATGGCACTTGTATACGTTATTGTTCTCTTGTTGAATCTGATTGCTTCTATTGTTCTCATTTGTAAGTCGCTTTGGATAAAAGCGTCTGCTAAATGATTAAATGTAAATGTAAATGTAAATGTAAATGTAAGGAAGCAAAAATGTAGGCCTAGTAGAAAATGTATCTGTATTTAAGTTGATTATTAGCCTATACTCTAGACAGAGAGCTGGTTTGGTTTTTGAGAGACGGAGATGCGCAGAGACGGCAACACAGCTGTTTGTTTGGCAATCGCGCTGTGTTTATTCATTCATGTATCATATCGTAGCCTATAAGGTTTAAATCATTACCTTTTATATACACAAATAGTAGAACATGTATGATGTAATATTTTTAGGTAATATTAGACTGCTCTTGACAAGCTCTGATTTCTTAGAGATGCACGGAGTGGCAACAGCAATGTGGTGTATGATTTGCGCTCTTTTAATTCATAAAGTTTACGTTCATTCACTTTACACACTAACTGAGTGAATTTAGAGGTCTGTGTAAAATATTGCGCTGATCCCCTGGCTCACCTGTGAATCTAGCAAACACCAGACTGTGCTGCAGCCTCAGCCCGAATATTCGGGGCAGAACTATTCGTTATCTGTTATTCATTTTGAAGCCACTATCCGTGCCCTTCCGAATAAGGTATTCGGCTTCGGCACACCCCATTTGATACAAGGACCACTGAACTCTATTCCTGTGTACCAGCTTTTTTTTCTTTCTAAAAATGCAAGCACTGTTAATGCAAAGCATTTTTTTTATTAGTGCAATTTAACAAGATTTTTTGTTTAAAACACATTTATCATTATTTTACTTCCTTATATAAATGATATAGGTTCATCACCGAAATTGTTTTGATAACAATCATCAGGAAAAAAAAGACTCAGTATAAAGATTGTCTATCCTTAAAATTAGGTATGCATCTAAATGATTCTATGGTTTTAAAATTTAAAATTACATCCACATGGTTTTTGGTTCACCATCACCACCACTGAAATTACTTCCCCTTCCATCCTAAACACAACAAGATATAATAGTAATTTTGAAAACTAAAATGCAATCGATGGCAAGTATGCATAGACTAGTTGCCCCAGTACCTGTAAGAAGAAGAGACGTTGTGTTATCTCTTGGATCAGCTCTTCAGAAACATCTTCTGGAAAAAAACTTTGCCCGGAACTTGAACTGTAGAGGGTTTTCCTTTCTAACATCCTGCTGAGTCACCCGCCAAATTTTTACAGAAAACATTAAAAAGCTTTATTTAC
Source organism: Cyprinus carpio (assembly GCF_018340385.1). Lineage (NCBI taxonomy): Eukaryota > Metazoa > Chordata > Actinopteri > Cypriniformes > Cyprinidae > Cyprinus > Cyprinus carpio. The sequence continues at coordinate 28,300,743 of NC_056585.1, read as the reverse complement.
CCTGATCTGAAGAAGTTGATTTAGGAAACTTGCATGCAAGGTATATATTCAGTTCATAAATGCGCTGAGAATTGAGGGTTTGAAAACCATGTCTTTGGCATGCTAATGCCACATTCAGCTGTTTAAGCTACTGGAATGCCACATAAAACCTAAATCAAGTATCCAAGCTACTAATGACTGCAGTAAGTAAAGCAAAAATGTGTAAAGAATTGAACAACAAGCTAACAAACAGTAAGGATGATTTATTGTGATGCGAAGAGACCACCGTTAGAACAAAATAATACAATATACAACTAGACAAAATAGCAACTAGTGTTGTCAAAAGACCCAGTACTTAGGTACCATGTCGGTACTAAAAAAAAATGAAAACGTTATGGTACTAGCTTTTTTTTTTAAGTACCAGTGGTACCGATTACCCCGGTCAACCCGGCTCTTCATGCGCCATCCGAAAGGTGTGTAGATGCGCTCTCTTCATAAAGCACTGAGACATAGCAACATCAAAAGGAGGAAACACACCAAACTAAACAAAACACTTTAAAGACAGACACCCAGATCAAATGAAAGAGTTCAAGCAGGTAAGTTTCATTTTAGTTTAGTGTTTCCCATACATTGATTTATTCATGGCGGCCCGCTACAATATCAAAACTGACCATCACAAATAGATTTTCCAAAAGGCTTTGACTTCTTTGAATGAACATGAGCTCTGCTCATGTCAAAGTCGAAACCCTGTGCGGGTGTTTTTATATCACTGTATTTCTGAAGGAAACTTACTGTCTTCAGAAAATTATAGATGTTATTTACATGTCACCTTGCCTGTAATGCCTGATAAACCAGCGTTTGGGTGAGCGGAGTGCTTATTTGATTACAGCCGTTACTGGGGTCTCTCCCGCTCTACAAGCGCCTCCTGCTGGCTGAGAATGAATTTGCGTATATATGCTGTCACAAATAGAGTGCAAGTCTGTGGGAAACGCCGCTTCTGTTATGAATATTATTCAATATTTTAATTTAAATGTCGGATTGAATTAACATTATTATTAGAGTAGTTAATCATTAGCATAAGCATGGCTAATGCTAATATAATGAGCATTAGAATTAAGTTTCTTTATTAATCATTTAATGCTCCTATACTTTTTTTTATTATGGTAAAAAAATGAAAAAATAAATAAAAAAATTAAAAAATGGAGGACATTATTTTTTACACACCATAGTCTTTTAAATGAATTGTGAATCTAAAATATGCGTGTTAAAGAATGTACAAATGGTTAACATTGTTTGTGTCATATCAGTCAGAAAAGCAGAGTTCTGGGGCTTTTTTTTACTTATTTGTAAACTAAGTTGTTATTCTTGGCTGAATAACTCTGGAAGGTTTTCAAAATCCCTTTAAAATTAAATATGTACACAGTTTGAATTAAATGAAAGTACAGTCAAATTTTTTAATTAGCATGTTTTTGTGTTTTACTTTGGTACCGAAATTGGTACCGAGAACCGTGGATTTTCACTTGTTTTGGTACCGAATACTGAATTGTTGGTACCGTGACAACACTAATAGAATTCTTGTTAAACACAAACACATAATACAAATCATTACATTTATGCATTTGGCAGACTCTTTTATCCAAAGTGACTTGCTATGCATTTGGCAGAACACATTTGATCAATTCTGCTTTCGAACCCATCAAATTGAAACCATGACCTTACCATTGCTTGTGCCATGATCTACTGTTAGAGCTACAGGAAGACATTTAGTTCAAACTGAGAAAATGCCACATTGTAACTGTTGCAAATTGCTAGTATGCCTCAGCAGACTCCTGAGTTTTAACTAAATACTTTTTCACTGGAGTCACTTGTTAAAAAAATCTTGCCATAGATCATCTTGTTTCATAGGGCAGTTCCTGCTGTTATGATATCTATCTCTATGAAACATGCAGAGAGGTGGATGTGTGTAGAAGACATTTTAAGTCTGTTTTTGCAAGTTTACATAGAGCTGTTTATAAGGGAAAAGTTCAGGCTTTTAGACAGACTTTTACAGCACACTATCTTTAACCTCAGACTAATTTTCCCCTCACTGTTTTTTTTTGGTTCTGTTGAACAGGAAGCCAGTTAAATCGCACATCTGAGGCTGTGCGCGAACAGCAGTATTAGCCAGAGACAGGTAAAAGTGGGAGGGAAAGCCTTACCTTTTTATTCAGCTTTAGCCATGTTGAGTAGCCTTTACTGTCCACATACTGCAGACCGAAAAACCAGACCTCTCGCAGACCTATTGTCTTCACGACCTGCAGGATGACCATAAACAAATAAATATTATTCAACAATCAACATAAATCTGAAAGTTAATTTGATCTAATATTTGATTATTTTTTTTTTTATGTTGTAGATTTAAGTAGCAAATGAGAATTGCTAAAACTATTGAATATATATTGGGAAAAAGGTTTTATTTAATGATTTTAGTTTTGTTTAAAGTAATTAAAGCTACAGTTTTTTAATCATGGAAGAAAATGTATAAAGTATGGTATTTGGGGTAAAAAGCGCCCCTGCTGTTGGTGTGAAAAGGCACAAAAATAAAAGCTGCAGTCCATAACTTTTTTGGTTTAAAAATTATCCGAAATCAATATTTAAGCAAGTACATAACCAGCCAGTGTTCAAAACTATTTGCTTTATTTTAGCCAGATTCACAACGGTTAGCTAACAATAATTGTTTTTCTGATTTGAGTGGTACTAGTAGGTTTTCGCGGGAAATTCGAGCATGCTGCTGCATTATTTATGTCCTCGTCTGTAAACATGAAGTTTTTCCCAGATTGACTCCCTTAAGATAACATGGGAGCATGATTTGGGCATTGACATTTCCAATGACCAGTGGAAAAACATTCTCAGTTCAGTTCACTCTTCATCCATTTGTGCTAGGCATGCCCTAATACAATGTAAAGTGCTTCACAGAGCTCATTTCACTAATTGCCAGACTGGGCTAAACTGTTTCCTAACAGAAGTGATGCCTGTAACAGATGCAGACGTCCCCAGCCGATCATCTTCACATGTTCTGGTCATACCCGGTGCTATCAGATTATTGGTCTGACATTTTCAGAACTCTCTCACAGGCCCTAAATTACACTATTGTCGCTAATTCCTTGACTGTCCTGTTCGGCCTTTCCCCAATCTCATGTATACCAGCTACAGCGCCACTGCATCATTGCCTTTACTACTTTGCTGGCCAGGCGTGCCACCTCCTTAAATGGAAGCATGCTTCTCCTCCATCACATGATGATTGGATAAGAGAGGTATTGCAATGTATCCACCTTGAAAAAATTAGACATTCTCTTAAAGGTTCGCTGAGATTATTTCATAAAACCTGGAGCCCTGTACTGATTACTATTGAAGGCCCTATCGGGATGTCAAGACCTCTTGATTAGTCTTCAGTGGGGAGGGGGGAGACTTTTCTTTTTCTTCTTTTGTTTACTGTCTTATTACTGTTTATTTATTTTTTACTTTTTTTTAATTATTATATATATATATATATTTTTTTTAATTAATTAATTTATTTTAAATTTTAATCTACTTGTGAGTGCTACGGGTGGCCTTAGGGGTGGGGGGGGGGGGGGTTGTTGGGTAGAGGTCTATCTTGCTGTGTGGAACTGTTCTGTTGATTTCCTTTTTCTTTCAGACACCGTTTCATTTTACATCTGGTTGTAATACCTCTTATATGTCTGCAGAAAACTTAATTTAAAAAAAAAAAAACACAAAAAAAAAAAAACTGTTGTTTGGTTAATATGAATGGCAGACAGGACATACATTGGACAGCTTCCCATTTATAGACAAAAGTCCGGATCCAATATACTGTTACATATGTGTTTTCTTTTCCTGCTGTTTACTCTCTCATGACCTAAATCACTGTGTTTATGCAGGGTTTCTGCAGGATTTTTAAGCTCAAATTTAAGACATTTTAAACCTTTTTTAGGATCTGCACGATTAAAAGTAATACCATATAAGCGCCATCGTGCTCCATACACTATTCAACAAGATGGCATCGAGCATGGCAGCCATGTTGTGAGCTCTGAGTAAACTCTGCAGTTTTTCGTATGTTTCACTTGTTATTTTTTTGTTCTACATGTTGGATGTTGTTAGTATAACAGTCTAAGATAGACACACGCTTCTAAACATTGGTTCCTACGTCGTGCAACGCAAACCCGACTTTGAGTTCTTGAACGCCGACACTTTGTTTACAGACACTGCATCAGTGCCCTTTGTCTAGGCCGCACGGTCACGACCGAGGAAACGCCGCTGGAAAAGAGGGAAGAGAGCCAGCATCCTTGTCAGACTCATTCGTCGCCCTCTCCGACCTTCTCTCCCAACCATTTTGCTTGTTAACGTTCAGTCACTGGACAACAAACTTTGCGAACTGCGGGCACACATATCATACCAACGAGAAACAAGGGACTGCGGCATTATTTGCCTCACAGAAACCTGGATGTCTGCAGTGGTTCCAGACTCAGCCATCGAGCTTACAGTGTTCTCCATGCACCACTCGGACAGAACGAAAGAGCTCACAGGGAAAAGCAGAAGCGGGGGCATTTGTTTCTTTATCAACAACTTGTGGTGTGATGAAAGGAACCTAAACGCTATTAAATCCTTCTGCTCCCCTGATCTGGAATTTCATATGCTTCTGTGTCGACCATCTGGCTACCGAGAGAATTTACAGTGATCATAATCACAGCTGTTTACATTCCCCCTCAAGCCAACACAGACCAGGCACTCAAAGAACTGTATGGGAATACAGGTGCTGGTCATATAATTAGAATATTATCAAAAAGTTGATTTATTTCACTAATTCCATTCAAAAAGTGAAACTTGTATATTATATTCATTCATGACACACAGACTGATATATTTCAAAATGTTTATTTCTTGTAATTTTGATGATTATAACTGACAACTAAGGAAAATACCAAAATTCAGTATCTCAGAAAATTAGAATATCGTGAAAGGTTCAATATTGAAGACACCTGGTGCCACACTCTAATCAGCTAATTAACTCAAAAACACCTGCAAAGGCCTTTAAATGGTCTCTCAGTCTAGTTCCGTAGGCTACACTATCATGGGGAAGACTGCTGACTTGACAGTTGTCCAAATGATGACCATTGACACCATGCACAAGGAGGGCAAGACACAAAACGTTCACAGAGCTCTGTGTCCAAGCACATTAACAGAGAGGCGAAGGGAAGGAAAAGATGTGGTAGGAAAAAGTGTACAAGCAATAGGGATAACCGCACCCTGGAGAGGATTGTGAAAACAAACCCATTCAAAGATGTGGGGGAGATTCACAAAGAGTGGACTGCAGCTGGAGTCAGTGCTTCAAGAACCACTACGCACAGATGTATGCAAGACATGGGTTTCAGCTGTCGTATTCCTTGTGTCAAGCCACTCTTGAACAACAGACAGCGTCAGGGACGTCTCGCTTCAAAAAGGATTGGACTGCTGCTGAGTGGTCCAAAGTTATGTTCTCTGATCAAAGTAAATTTTGCATTTCCTTTGGAAATCAGGGTCCCAGAGTCTGGAGGAAGAGAGGAGAGCCACACAGTCCACGTCGCTTGAGGTCCAGTGTAAAGTTTCCACAGTCAGTGATGGTTTTGGGGTGCCATGTCATCTGCTGGTGTTGGTCCACTGTGTTTTCTGAGGTCCAAGGCCAACGCAGCCGTTTACCAGGAAGTTTTAGAGCACTTCATGCTTCCTGCTGTTGACCAACTTTATGAAGATGCAGATTTCATTTTCCAACAGGATTTGGCACCTGCACACAGTGCCAAAGCTACCAGTACCTGGTTTAAGGACCATGGTATCCCTGTTCTTAATTGGCCAGCAAACTCGCCTGACCTTAACCTCTAAATCTATGGGGTATTGTGAAGAGGAAGATGCGATATGCCAGACCCACACGAATGCAGAAGAGCTGAAGGCCACTATCAGAGCAACCTGGGCTCTCATAACACCTGAGCAGTGCCACAGACTGATCGACTCCATGCCACACCGCATTGCTGCAGTAATTCAGACAAAAGGGGCCCCAACTAAGTATTGAGTGCTGTACATGCTCATACTTTTCAGTTGGCCAAGATTTCTAAAAATCCTTTCTTTGTTTTGGTCTTAAGTAATATTCTAATTTTTCTGAGATACTGAATTTGGGATTTTCCATAGTTGTCAGTTATAATCATCAAAATTAAAATAAATAAACATTTGAAATATATCAGTGAGTGTGTAATGAATGAATATAATATACAAGTTTCACTTTTTGAATGGAATTAGTGAAATAAATCCACTTTTGATGATATTCTAATTAAATGACCAGCACCTGTATAAGTGAGCAGGAAACCGCATACCTAGATGCAACGTTTATTGTTACGGGGTACATTAACAAAGCCAACTTCAGAACAATAGCTCCAAAATATTTTCAACACATCATCCTCAACGCACGTGGTGATCGTGCACTGGACCAGTGCTACTCTCCTTTCCGAGACGCCAACAAATTCCTTCCCCGCCCACCCAAATTGGATCACTCTTCCATTCTGCTCCTGCCTGCTTATAGGCAAAAAGTGAAACGGGATGCATCCACACCTCAGGACAATTCAATGCTGGTCGTACCAGTCGGACGCTATACTACAGGACTATTTTAATCATGTGGACTGAGACATGATTTTTTTTCACAAAACAAAAAGTTTTATAAAATGATCAACTTTAAATTTCAGCCTTTAAACCATTTTTAAGAAAATGGATGAGTCAAAAGTATTAATTTTATTAATTTGATTAGTTATTATTAATAAATTATTATATTAATTAAATAACAAACTAGGGGTGTGCGATAGTGACAAGAAAATATGTTGATAATCTTCTGGGATTTTATCAATAATGTAAATTAGACTATATTTTGCTGAGTGTGTTATTGCGCTGATATCTTAAGGACTACCTTGGACAGCTGACTCCTGAATTTTTTGATATTCTTCATATTCTGTGTGGTCAGTTCATAACGTTAATTAATCATTTAAAAAAAGTTTCATGGGCATTTTTACCTTTAAGCCATTTTTTCTAGAAGTGTACACCATTTTTTGTGTCAAATTCTTACATGTGGGCTGTTACCAAGCAAATGAAATCAGTTTTAACTAGGGCTGGGCGATAAATCGATTTTATCGATTAACTCGAATGTGTAGTTTACATCGATTTGTTTGAATGAAAATCGGTTTTCTTTCCGCCGGCGCTCCACTCAGGGCTCCCGTAGTTCAGAATGGGCTTAAGCATTTGATACAAGCTGTGTGTTTAGGTTTTTTTTTTTTGGGTGGGGGGGAGGGGGTTACATTTTTAACACTTGTCCACGGTTCCTCTGACGCTGCTTCTGAATCTCTCTCCGGCCGGTGAGGTTTACTGTTAGTGATCCTTTTAAAAAATGTTGTTATGTCCATAATGTTCATTTCAGCCGGTTAGCCAGTGAGCTCGCTACGACGCCGGTGAAATAAAAAAGCCTGCCAGCCCCTGATGACAACGACGAAGAAGAAGATTTATATTCTTCTTCGTTAGTTTTTATTGGCAGTTGGCATACAAGCTGAGTGATGCGCGATGTATTACCGTTCGCCACCACGCACGGTAATAGAGCTTTTGTTTCTTTTTTTTGCCGCTCCAGTCTGAGAGACTGAGAGGAAATGAAACAAAGTTGAAGTTATTTTAAAAAAAGATTCGGGGCTTTTGACAAAACATTCGGGGCTTAAGCCCAATTAGCCACCCCCCGCTCCGCCCATGGTGTGAAGCTCCGCTACGTTTCCCACTATGTTTCCCGCTGTATGGACGTGCGCTCCACTCAGTCTCTCATCCGCACCAAGCAAGCGCCCCGTTAATATTCCGCTCACCCTCGCCATAAACCAATTCCCGCTCAGATCCCGCTCCGACGTAAAATGTCTCTAGCAGGCCTAATGTTTACTGTTTGTACCGAAATTCTTGGATAATTGTCTAAAAATTATGCATGCAGATAAATGGCAATTTTTCAAAACGAAATTATTACATTCTTCTTAATTTTATTAATTGTATTAGGCTAATTAAAATGTATTTAATATATTAATCTAACCTTAGTAAACATAGCCTACCTAAAATTCAAAAACTGAAGAAGTGTATTTGATTTTCATGAAAATAGCTGCCGTTGTTATTCTTGTTATCTAACGGTGTAGACACAGTTAGACACTGTCTGCTCTATTTACAACAAGATGGAGATATAGACTAGAAAATATATTTACACTTGCTCTGTCCTACGTCCATGACACTGACTCACTGCGGAGTTGGCAGTTTTAATCTTAACAGCTCTTAACACAGAGTGTGCACATGGATGGTTAGATGCATGATGGGCTAGTATAATCTTTCCAACATTAAGGTAATACTCGAGCGGCAACCTCGCGCTCTCTCTCGTGAAGCCAATAATTTTTTTGCGTATATATGTGATATTATATTGGCTGCTTGAGGCTGGCTGCAAAAGGGAGTCAGTCCCATAGACTCCCCGTGTTAAAATGCCCAACTTTACAGCAGAAAAAAAACATGTTTACAGCCTGGTGCAAAAAATTATTTTGGTCTATATTGCTAATTTTTCCCTTCATGACAACTGTGAGGGGGGTGAATTTTTTTATAACTCATCCGTTTAAATTATATTAAGCCTTAAAGTTCTGCATAATTAAGGGCGTGGCCACTTGAGTGACAGGTGGATTGCCGCTGCTGACAATGCCGTCGCGCTAGGTGGGCGTGGCTTCAGCAACCAGCTCCCGCCTTTTTGCCCATTTTCGATTATCCGGGAGAGTCGCGCGGTGACGCGTTGCCAAGATGGCGACGGCCCGCTCTGCACACTTTGAGCTTCAAAACCGCTATTGAGGAGTCTATGGGTGACGTCACGGACACTACGTCCATATTTTTTTTACAGTCTATGGTAATACTGCTTTTTTTTTTTTTTTTTTTTTTTTATCATCTTGTCTCAGTTACAAATTTGACTGGTAAATGATAAAGAATGATAGCCCCTTTTGTATTGCATTGCATTGCATATCAGGGATGACAGATTGATAAAAAGACATGCTTTTTGTGACTAGATTTAGCTTTTGATACTTTGCGGTAAAAGCGGTTCTCTGATTGACTCTGCCCTATCAGTGCGGCTCCCATGAAAAAAATAAATAAATAGTAAAGACCTTTGACAGTCTTACAGACTGTATCCAGTATGATAAGAATGTTATGTTACATTTTATTTTATGTAACGTTTTCACGGTTTACAATGGCAGGACCTGCCATCTTGTCTTTTTGGCTTGTTGTTTCTGATTGCAATTTAACCTGAACGGGGAATCCAGATCAAATCCCAGAAGGGAAAATCAAAACAAAATAAAGTTAAAACTTGTTTTGAACAATTTCTTTGTCATCTGAATATTGATTTTAAGTAGGGAGAAAAAATCTATTTAAATCGTAAATCGGATTTTTGGTTAAAAAAATTTTTTTTTAGGCCATATCGTCCAGCCCTAGTATCAACAAAATTTATCTTGCAGCGGAAACCCAGAAGCTGCATTAGAAGTGGCATTTAGATGTATTTACACACTGTTTAATGCAGCTCTGAGGAACATGAAATACTTTAATCTGCAGTTACAAATGCATAAATAATGTTTTGATATTTTTAAAAAATGAAAAGGTACCTTAAATGTGGAATTAAAACTGCCAGTAGGTGGCATCAAGTCACTGTTAAGTGAGACATTGCGATTGAACAATCATTTAAATGGCTGATTCATTCAGGAACAAAACGGCGTCCTGTTGCTCAAAGACGAAAAACAGTGCTGTGGCTGTTTGGAATGATTTTTGTTGGAGAAATATAGCAAAAACAGGAAATATGGTGTCTAAAACGTAAGTCTTTTAATATTAACTTGTTTATTAAACTGTTGCATAAAATCAATATAATATTTGTAATCATGCTGACTTTTGGAGATAAAACGGCACTCCTCCTGTTATATTAACTTTATGAAATTATATAAATGTATACATTTTTTGCCCTGTATCTTGAATTTTGTGATAATTCTAAATTCATTTTAATAGGCTGCTTAATGAAGTGAAAGAACACACTGTAAATGTGCGTTAGTCTAACCTACTAGACTTCATCACGTAATGTATGCGCAAACTCTAAGTGTGTTTTGTTTGCTTTAAGCGATATACTCGATAATATCAGATCGCACATTGTCAAAACAACAATTACAATATTATCGCAGACCATACATATTGCACAACCTATACAGTTTAGTTTTTTGTTTTGATTTTTATTATGATTTGTCTTCTGGTTGATATTTAAGTTTATGTTTGTTTGTATGTTTGAAGGGTGGGTTGATTTTTGCATTTGTCTGAACTCTGAACAAAACAACAGTTTTATTGAAAATGCTCATTTATTCTCTGCCAGCAGAACACAAAGCAGTGCAGCACCGGACTTTGAACGTGCAGCGCTCATTTTTATTTAAAGGGTTTGTTTGATTCACTACAGGAGGTCTTTGTTCACCACCCAAAGCCGTGTGAGACACTTTTTATTATGGATGGGTGCTTTTTTCACTTTTCACTTTTAGACTGAAGCACTGCAACACCCACTGAGCGCCATTAAACAGCTTGAAAGGTCAAAGACAATTTTTTATATAACTCTGACTAGATTCGTCTGAAAGAAGAAAGTCATATACACCTAGGATGCCTTGAGGGTGAGTAATTTATGGGCTAATTAAAATTTTTGGGTGAACTAACCCTTTAATATGACATTCCCACTAATTCATATCTCGTGGCCACGACATTTTATTATGTTTCCATAAGTTAATATGTCGTGGCAACAATAAAAAAAACTAAGTGAACCAAACACGTCCCCTCCCAGTCACTGTAGGGAAGTGATTAAATTAGTAAATATTTCAGTAAATGACCAGGGAGCTTGTTAACACAGACCACCTAGTTGAACATTTGAGCACAAGATCTCAAAAGTCAGTGGTCTGAGTGGCATAATAAGTTACAAAGAAGCGTTTGTTAATGCTACTTGAGAAAATAGCTTACTAATATCATAGACACAGAACTGTAGCAGAACTGACCTTACACTGCTGTGATATAATTTCCAATTCTTGTGTAAAAGCCGGTTTGTGCAGCACAGCTTAAAAGACTACCCTAGATTTGTGACAGAAATCTAATGCCTGACTTGCAAGCTTTCTAATGGGTCTCTTCACAAGAGCAACAGAGAACAATTACATTTCTGAAATACGCAAAATAGAGACACTTTTGCAATCAAAATATTTGAATGAGGAACACAAAGCAAGGACCTGGGGCCCATTTCAACAAGAAGGTTCAACCAGCTCTGAGTAGGTTGACTCTGAGTTTAGCGACTATGAAAACCTAATATCATATCATACTTAATATCATGCAGTGTCTATTTCAATGTGCAGCAGGTTTTTTTTTTTTTTTTTTTTACATAGTCTAATGCTCTTTTCACATAATTAAATGGCCACGATACCAAGTATTGGAAGAATATTAAAATCCATCAGGAAATGTTGCTTTTGTATTTGTAGGAAATAAAGCTGACCAAAACAATTTAACAGCGGTGGTGGTAACGACATATATCTCAAACTAAACATATGGCAACCTTCCATTCCATACAATAATCAGCATAATTTTCGATGGGTTTGTGCTCAGGAAACTACACAAAAAATATCATAAAGAGCGTGAGAGCGAGGCACACTTTCCTTACCGCTCTGCATACAGCGGTCTTACTAATGTGCTCTGCATCCCTGATGTTATGTAGAAAACTATTACAGGTGGGAATTGCATGGTACCTCACGATACGGTATGAATCACGATACATGGTCCACGATACGATAATATCACGGATACAGTGATTCTGTGATAATGGATATATTGCTATACAATCTTATAACAATACATCGCGATATCTGTCTAACTATGAAAACAAAATGCCTGTGAAAAGGTTAACAGCAAGTTTTTTCTTTTTATTCAAGTCCAAACTGATAACTGACACAAAAAGGTCTGTAAATCAAATTTAACATGTTAATTTATCATTTTATTCTTGTATCAAATTGGACTTGAATAAAGAGAGAAAACTTGCTCTTAACCTTTTCACAGGCATTTTGTTTTCATAGTTAGACAAATATATATATATATAAACCTGGTACATTTAAAAATTTACCTGGAGTGTTTTCTCAACCTTTCCTCTCCTCTCATCATAAAAAACGGAGCCCCCGCACATGACATAGCTGTTCACATTGTCTTTTGCATGCTCAAGTTTATTTCAAATGTAGACGTGCGGCAAGCACACACTTCTGCACCGCATTAAGGCTCTGACAAGGTTTTGTTTCATCATCCATGCCATAGATGCAGATTTATGTTTCTGCCAGTCAGTGCCCACTGTCCACACTGCTTAAAGCGCACTTGTAATATCTAAAGAGAGAGGGAGAGAGAGCATCCAGTTTTGTTGACATAAAACTGGACGTTTTATGAGTTTTAGGCTACTTACGGACTCAATATGCGCTCTGCAGTGATAATGTGATCGATACCTACATTCCACACTGATAGCTGTTCCGGGGCAGTTTTTTTGTTCTCATCTCCATAAACGCCAGTGCATCTCTGATTTGTTGTTTGTCTACCATTACGCTCGCATTTCTTCTTCGCTGTGAATTACATATTCCCATTCATCTGACCATCTGAAATCTGAGATTCCAGCCAAAGAGGTAAACAGCCACAGAGTAGGTGTGAATTTAAATCTTTTGTATGTTTAAAAAAATATCGATATTTGGTGCCAGAGTATCGATAATGCATCATGGCCGGGGAAAAATATCACAATAAATCGACACATCAATTTATTTTCCTACCCCTAAAACTACCATTTAAAAATGGTCCTGCTCAAATAAATATGCATGTTATGGAATGACAATCCTGCCATAATTAGAAATAAATAAATAAAGTACAAAAAAAATTAAAAAATTTAAAAATAAATAAATATATAAATAAATAAATAAATATACAGAGAACAGTAAAAAAAAAAGAATAATATAAAAAATTATTTATACTTTTATTTCCTTATGTATTTTTTTCCACATTTTATTTATACATTTATTTATTTCTACTTTTATTTATTTTCACATTTATTTATTTCTACATTAATTAATTTTAACTTTTGTATTTTATTTCTACAATTCTTTGTCTGTAAGGTAATGAGGAGGCCGTGTTTTACCTCAGGAATAGCAATGGAGCCAGAGGCGAGGGGAAAGCTTTGAGGCCACAGTGACACCTTGTGGTGCTCAAACGAAGTACAAGAAGTGTACCATACACACGCGTCTGTTGATAGTGTGGGATAAATAACTTAGGCCATAATCTTATATTACGGGTTATTATGTCAGTTTCATGTGGGGGGTTGAACATGTGAAACACACATCATGCACTGAACATACAAGCATCATGCTCATCTGAACAATGAATGAATATGGAATGCCACGGTCTTAATTCCAATCGATAAATTCAGTTAAAATAATAAAGGGCTGTTACTAGTAAAAATCCAATCAGTGTCGTCAAAATCCATCAGATCCATCATTACTAAATGCATTTACACTGCAATTAGCGTACAAAATGTATAAAATGTTATGAAACTAATGTTTAAAATTTGAAGGCAGACATATGTCAATATGTTAATCAACAGTCACTAGGTGGGAGCAAGTCACTGTCTTAACAAGTGAGTTTAATCTATTCAACTAATTCCTTCAATTAGGTTATGCTAATTACGAAAACACCACTACTTTTTGCCACGGTTCAGCTGTGGATTTGTTTCTGTGATAATTATATGTAGGCCTAATGTGTTATTTAAAATATAAAAATATTTTCATGACAAAATTATCAAAAAGATGGCAGGAAGGGGACATGTTCGGGGGATCACGACTTCATATATTGAGAGAATTACATTTATTTCTCATGGCCATGCGTTTAGGCTGTCTTCATGTGCTATCGGATTTAACGTAAATATGAGTTTCCTAATCGGAAATTGGACGTGAACAGCCTCTCAAGTCATATTTACTACTGGTAAATTCAGAAATCATTTTGAAACCAGAGTTTCCGAGTTGGGCGGGTCATAAACTCTAAACATGGTGGAGGGGACAACTATTGCTGCTGTCAATGCTGTTCTCACAAAAACTACATGCCTTTGTCTTGTTGCTAATGTAGTGTATTTATAGGCTAGATATGAATAATCATTCGAAGCATATTGTGTTTTATAAGCAGTGAAATAAGCATGTATTTGACCGAAATTCCAGAATTGTCAGCAAACTGCATGTATAGCACGGTGAATGTTTATAGGAAGCAAAGCACTTAATTGCATCTGATGTTTCCAGATAATCTTACACTTACCAGATAATGAACACCTTTAAAACAATATATTTGCGCACATTTTGGTTTTTATAAAAACAACATGCATAAATGAGAAAATGATGCGGGAAGAGCTAGTTTTTAAATGAAATAGGCTAAGCCACAAAAAATATCTCAATGTGTTACTTGCATTGACTGAATCACCTGCGTGCATGGAAAGCTACCTAAAATGCAACACTGAATAACTTCAAAATATATCTGTCTTGTTGAGTATTCATATAAATCGGTATGTCTTAAGTGAAAGCAAACCACTGTGTTAAATTTTAATGTGTAACATTAGATCTGTGATTTGGATATTAATATAGTACACCTACACCTGCTGCTCTGTGTCATGTTAATAAAGAAAAAATAATGTACAGTATTTAAAAAATGTGTTTTTTGAACATTAAAGCATGTTCTGTTACTCCAAATTCACAAGATAATGATCTTTAAAAAAAGCATCATATGACCCCTTTAATATAAGATTTTGCATATGTATTTACAAAATTTCAATTTAGATAAACATTTAGATTTACGCTCTAAAAAAATCCTTATTTTGTTTCTGCCCAAAATCTAGGTTGAGCTTTTTGGGTCATATTTTTGTGTATATTTTATACACACATAATAACAATAAAACTTTGTGCATTTACAAAATAAAGAAAACAAACAGGGTGCGCTGTCTGCCACCTTGGTCCTCGGTGATCTTCATTTAGAAACGCGTCATTAAAATGAACTGTAACTCAGCAAATACTCAACACAGAGATATGAGAGATATATCTATAGAAAGCTTGACATTTCTTTTTTAAAAAAAAACGAATAAAGTCTTATCGAAAACAAATATTCTGTAATCCATATGAAACCAACGCAATGTCCAGTCTTTCACGTCTCCCTTCATTATATCTAATGTGACCACACCCACGTGGTGAGCACGCTACTGATATTACAATCCTCCATGTGAAGCTCACGGCAGGTAACTGCCCACACATCAGAGCAAACAAAGCAGCGAGTATTTTAAATTTTACTTTTCGCTTCGTGCTGAGAGGAATAAGACAGAATTCGCCTCAAAAAGCTTTGGATTACCTTTGGATTATTGATGCAGCGGCTTGATCCAGCAGAGATCCTAAACATGAGCAAGTATTTTTTTTATTAACGTACTTGTATTAGTTTTCACATAACTTGTACATGTTACTAGTTAGACTTTTTCCAAACATAAACAGCAATACGATATAAAAAATATGAGTTATAATGTTACTAGCCTAATGTCAGTAATAATGATTAGACAAAACTTTACTGTGATAGGCTATTCTCTGTTCACGAATATAGCCATATATGCTTATAAAAAACACACACACACACACACATATATATATATATATATATATATTAGGGCTGTCAAATGATTAATCACGATTAATCACATCCAAAATAAAAGTTTTGTTTACATAATATATGTGTGTATACTGTGTATATTTATTATGTATATATAAATACACACACATGCATGTATATATTTTAAGAAGAATATGTTATGTTTATATATTAAATATATTTATATATAATATAAGAATATAAATATATAAATGTATATACATGTAAATATTTTCTAAATATATAATTTATGTGTGTGTATTTATATATACTTAATAAATATACCCTGTACACATACATATATTATGTAAACAAAACTTTTTATTTGGATGTGATTAATCGTGATTAATCATTTGACAGCCCTAATATATATATATATATATATATATATATATATATATATATATAGATATATATATATATATATATATATAAAACCTACATACAAAGCATGCTTGTGTATATGAATGTAACTAAGCTACTGTTCATGAATATTTGCTCTGGTGTACATATTTTGAATGTGTTATACCCGGGATCCTCTGAGTTGTAAATGTATCAAGTAAGCTGTAAAAATCACTGATAATGTGTGTGCTATGTGATAATTGTTTTTTTTTTTTTTTTTTACTATAAAATAGTATTAGTATCAGTGACCATAACAATAATGTTAATAATGTAGTTTATTTGTGTAAACAGCATGCATGCTTTATTTCAGATGTGAGGATAACATTGCAAAAGAACCTGTTGCAAAGCGAGCCAATGCAAATAAGCAGCCCACTCAGGAACCTGGAACACAGCTAAGACCAAGCGGGGCACACACTCCCATGAGTCTCTTCAAAATGTATGTCCTTCAGAGCACAAAAACAATATACACTTTGGAAATGCCAGGTATGTGATATTCATTTCTATATTTTAACATGACACAATACCAGTCAAAAGCTTTTGAACAGTAAGATTTTTCATGTTTTTGTAAAGAATTATCTTCTGCTCACCAAGCTTGCATTTGTTTGATCCAAAATACATAGTTGCATTTGCTAAAGCAGTAATATTGTGAAATATTTTACTATTTAAAATAACTGCTTTCTATTTGTATATATTTTAAAATTTAATTTATTCCTGTGATCAAAGCTACATTTTCAGCATCATTACTCCAGTCTTACTCCAAGTGTAACAATATAGGCCAGGGGTCGGCAACCTACGGCACGCGTGCCAACAGTGGCATGCAGAGGGATAAGCAGTGGCACGTGAGCAATAGGAAAAACTACATACTGACGTACATTTTGAGGTAATAATTTATCATAGTCACACAGCCTGTTAGGAACTATAAATACTATTAAAGTGTGAGAATTAACTTGCGCTAGTCTACGGATGCGCGCGTGACCGCTGCACATACTAGGCGCCTCAGATCAAAGACTCAGCGGTCTAACAGTGCTCGTCAATGTCAAAATGACTGAGATGGCAAATCAAATCAAAGTAGGCGGGGTTTACTGTTGACAGAAGCAGAGCATGAAGCATCAGTTTAACGTTAAAGAGAGCAAGGTAAGACGAAGGTGCAAATCATTTAATATTAGTCAACTTTTAATGATACGTTTTATGATAGAAATGTTAAATGACTGACAGCTATATCCAGTGATGCAAAATTTTCTGAAATATTGCCAATTTGAGAAAGAGAGAGAGAGAGAGATGTATAAATTGTCTGTGTCTGTCTCTCTCTCTACAAACAATACAGCTGAGTTTAGTTACTTAAAACAGCGATTTTACCTCCCTCGTTGCTGAGAAATATAATGTAGCGATTCAGTATTGATTAATAAAAGTCGCGTGGCAGCGCTGACAAGTTTCTGAGCTTTTGAATGTTACTTTTTGCACATCGAACACAGATCTCTGTGTGTGCGCGTGGTGTGTGTGCATGCACGCATCAATTAATACAGCGCATTAATAGAACAGTGATTAAACTGAACGGTTTTAATGCATTAGCCTTGTCTCACACACACACAGACACACATACAGTGGTGTTCAGTATGGTCTTATCAGGGGAGTGGGGGGGTTTGGGTTGGGGCGTGGGTTTTGGGCGATGTTGGCACAGTGGTTAACCATAAAAATTAAAAATGGCACGTCATGCCGCAAAGGTTGCCGACCCCTGATATAGACTATACGATTCAAAAGCTGTGAGTCAGTATATATATATAGAAATTACAACTTTTATTTAGCACACACGTGATGATAAACACAATAATCATGTTATAAACAATGCTGTTCTTTCAATTCATCAAAAAAACCTGAAAAATTCTTCTCAGCTCTTTTCAACATTAATAATAATAATAATAATAATAATAATAAAAAATGTTTTTTTTTTTTTTTTTGTGACTGGAGTAATGATGCTAAAAATTCATCTTTGATTGTTCCTAATAAACTGTTTAACTGCACTCACAAGTGAATCTCAAGTTATTTTGTGGGATAATTAAATATATTCTAAATAAATCGGGAGTGTCAATGGTCCACTTGAGTGATAGGTGGCGGTAATGTACTCATAAGTCTGCGATCTGCCATAAAGCCACAAGAAGATGATGATGCAGGCTGCTGTGAAGCACGTTCACAAGAGTTCTAACAGTTTGGACATTGCGTGAATCAGAGATAATAAAAACGATATAAATACTGTTCAGTTTCTAGCACAGACTGATCGTTTTATGTCTTTACACATCAATGTATCATCACAAACCGAAGGGTTTAATTTGGATTTTTGTGCATGTTTTATTTTCTCTAATAGATTCTGTAACCATTGATAAGCATTGTAGACTGCGAGACTGCAACTAATTTGTGTTCTACTGAAGAAACAAAGTCACCCACATCTTGGATGCCCTGGGGGTAAGCAGATAAACATCAAATTTTCAATTTTGGGTGAACTATCCCTTTAACCTCATTTCTAAAATGGGCCTCTGGCTGGTAAATTTGTATTTTATTCAAAATAGTAAATTAGTATTATACTCAAAACAATTTAAATGCAAACACTTACCTGGTCAAAGAGCTGTTTGCCAGTGGTGTTGGGTTGGATAGCAAATTCCAGCTCTGCATCCATAGTAGTCACACGCACATTAATCTGTTAAACAAGAACAAATAAACAAGTAAATACACACATACTCCTAATTGTTCATTTTCAGTTAAGACTGATTACTGACTAATTAAGACTGATTATTATACTGATTTTGGTGAAATATCACAATCCTGAAAGAGTCTCAGCTGTTCAGATTCCAGGACCTGAACAGAATTTACTATATATACACACACATTCATTATTACCACAATAAGCCATGTCACTATTAATTGAGCAGCCCTAATTGTTAAATACTTCACATTAAAATAATTACAAATTAAATAATTCATATGTTTTGTCACATTGTAGCAAAAGTAATCAAATATCTATAATCAAATATCTGTGTACTATATACTAGGGATGGGTCACGATTTTCGAATATTAGTTGATTTAATTATAGAATATAGAATAGGTTTTGTGATAATTCTCTTTAAAAACTTCCCCATGTTTTCCATGCTGATGCGGTGGTGACGTGTTCATGTAAGTAGAGGGTGGCGCTGCCAATAACGCACCTAAAAGCTGTCAAAGACAACAGAAACACACATTGTCTCACTTGCGTGGCAAAAAAAAAAAAAAAAGACTTGCATGGCATATAACGGTTACAGTAACTTGAGACGATGTCAAATAAGAGCTCTGTGCAGACCACAAAAAGAGCTCTATGCAGACCACAAACACCCCCAACTGGGTTAGAGGTGTGGCTGATTCCATATTCAAAAAGGCACATAAAACAAATTATGCGTTCTACGAAGCGATTAAAGGGACATGGTTAGCCGCTTGTTAGCGGTAGCCTGTTACATTACAGCAGGGCCAGCCCGTGGCATAGGTGACATAGGCAGTTGCCTAGAGCGCAAAATGACTGGGGGGCACCGCAGGAAAGTGTTTTTTTTTTTTTTTGTGACCATCGTGCATTCATACACCCATCTATTAAGCAAAATAATTTGACAGTTAACAAAATTTTAGTACTGATCGATCATCAAACTGATCAAAATAATGTTAGAATAAAATAAAATTGACATCAACGAAAAATCATAAGATTTGACAACATCATGTTGGACTAATTTAAACAGTTTTTGCATCATGACGTAATTGTAATACATCATCATAACGCATTATGCATGGCGCACGCACTTAAAATAGTTTTGCCATTTATGTGCTCTTAAAGCATTATTTCTAAACAAAATACTGAAAAAAGAAAATTATCAGCGGCACGAGGCAGGAAGCGACGCAAAGAAGAGGAGCAGAATAATATCAATATAGAGATAAAAAAAAATCACAAGTTAAGGACTGTGTATTAGCCCATGATGTTTATGTAGTATTATGTACTTTTAGAACATCTCAACTGGCAACACTGACACCATGGAATGTTTTTGCTTGAGTTAACTGCTTATTTAATTTTACTTTATTTTCTAAATGTCTTTTGAAAAAGACCATGATTAGGACTATAATCTAGCATTCATCAAATGAAATAATTAAGTTTAAGTATGTCATTTTCCACTGTACATATGCACAAAATTTAAATGAAAGGTATGGGTATGCTAATTAGACTAACTAGCCAGCTAGCTGGCTAACATGTAAGAATAAATTACAAAATGTAGCTTTTATTTTGTTGCCTTTGTTGTCTGTTAGACTATTTTAGGCATTTCATATTGCTCATATTTCTCTTTGTTGTAATAAGTACTTATCACTGTAGGCATAGTTGTGGGAGTAGCTCATGTCTGGTCTCTTCAATAGGCTATTTTAACAGATTCACTCATAAAATACCTACAAGGTGCTTCAGCATCTCCACTTATTTATTAGCACAATTTATTTACTACTTATTTAGGTTAATACTTATCAGTAGTTCAGTAGTATGTTATGTTATGTTATGTTATGTTGCTATTGTATGGTGTACCCTGCTTATGTGGATAAAATCAAAATAGAGTTAGGGAAAAAAATTAAAAAAGGACAAAACCAAACTGTTTATGTGATTTCACGGTTTCATTCTTTAATAATTGCATGCCAAAATCAGGAACAAAAAATAAACCAAAATAAAAAATGTATAATATATATGAAAATCAAATTGTTTTCTGCAGTCTCCACCAGACCCTTGTTCTACATGTCCCTATGTACCACTGTGGTGATTTTCATTTCATTTTACTGTAACATTCTTTAATAATTCCATGTCAAAATGATGAAAAATGCTCTCTCTCTATACACTCAAATTTTGAAAATTCATAAAAAATTTAAATCAAACTGTTTTTCTGCCAACTCCATCTACATGTCCCCACGTACCACTGTGGTGATTTTCATATCATTTTACTGTATCAATCTTTAATAATTGCATGCCAAAATCATGCCAAATACTATCTTTTTCACTATACAATCATATTTGAAAATTCATAAAAAATTAAAATTAGATTGTTTTCTGCCAACTCCACCAGACTCTTGTTCTACATGTCCCCACGTACCACTGTGGTGATTTTCATATCATTTTACTGTATCATTCTTTAATAATTTGCATGCCAAAATCATGCCAAATACCTATCTTTTTCACTATACAATCATATCTGAAAATTCATAAAAAATGAAAATCTAGATTGTTATTATAAAGTTACCAAAACATTCTGTTATAAGTCATTTATAAATTATTAGTTAATGATGATCTAAAATCATTTACAAAACATGACTATACATTCATAAGATGATTAATAAGTAATAAGTTAACATTTTAGTAATGTTTTACTAATTCAGTTTTAAGTCACTTATAAGTTATTAGTTAATGATGAACAAATCATTTACAAAACAGGGACTATATGTTCATAAATGTTTATGAGTGGTATGCTAATGATTTACAAATGTGTTGTAAGTTATCTTAAAAAAAGTTTAAATCATGAAATAAAACAACTGATCATAAGTAGACGGTTTTATAAGTTATTAGTTGATACATTATTTATCACTTATAAAATCACTGAAGTATTTTATGTCAAAATGGTTTTGTATAATTATCTCAATAAATAAGTGTTAATCATGAACAAATGATGAACAAAGCCATTAGAAATGATCAGAATATGATTTATTGGCGAATTTGTTAGCTGGTCCGTGTTCACAAGCAAAAACAATGCAAGTATGCTAAGCACTATTTTTAAGAAGAGTAATTCAATTGTTTTGAAGTGGATAAACATTTATAATGCCCCTTAGATGATTCCAGTGGGTTTTGGTTAAATCCTTTCACCTCATCAGCACAGACTTGTGTTAAAACTGCTGGTGGAGTGTGTGGGATCTAGTGATAAAGTGAGCCTCTCAAACACGCCTTTACCTTCCACTGAAGCTCACATCAGGTGCAAAGTGTTAAATACTCCATGTGTGTCAGAGAAAGACAGCTGTATATACCCTCACCAGTCAGTTATTTAGTACACACTACAAAGTGTTCAACACCTGTTATAGATGATGTGTAAACGCATGAATAAAATCAAAGCTTTCTGCATCCCCTAAAGTGAAAACTATTCATCACTTCTAAATGTATTACATATCATTTGCAGATCTTTATAAATTATGTACAAACTGCAGTTTGTAAATTTACCATGTATTTGCCATATACAAAGGTTCTAGTATACCTTTCAGTTACAGGATATACAAATCTATACAAATCCCTTATATGATATTTAATTCTAAATATTTTATGCAAAATATATTTTACTATTATATAGATATCTTTGAGCCTCTAACTCACTCCTTATACACAATTTTAGCCACTCGCAATAGATAGATATATTGATAGGGACTATTATTGTTACAGGACAACGCCAGGTTTCCACCTCCATTCAATCACAGCGCACGCCCTCACCTGAGTACTGAGCACTTTCCACCTGACCCTCATCAACAGTCAATCACCTCTGCACTACATATACCACACACACGCACTCAGTCAGCGTCCGGTCTCGTTCGCAACAAGGTCTTACCTTTATGCTAACTCTAAGGACTAACTCTATCTCTACTTACCTCTTTCCAGCGATCTCCAGAAGTTCCCAGCCATCTCCGTGCATGTGTGTGTTACACCTCCCTACCTTGACGTCTCTACCCTCTACTACGGATCCATTCATCCCTGCCAGTCTCCATATCACTTTTCCCAGCACTACCCGCTCCTCTGCTTGTGCCTGAATAAAAACTGTCTTTCTGTTATCCTCAGCCCTCCTGCGGTATTTCATAACAGAATAGCGGACCAAAACAGTTTAGCGGCGGTTTTCTTTTTGTGTTTTTTTTTGTTTTCCCCCCTCTCGGAATGGATATCCCAGCAGTCCAACTCCTGTGCCTGGAGCAACTGGACCGTTCGCTGGAGGACCATACCAGGGACTTTTTTGATCTGGCGTGTCTTACGGACTTCCCTGACCGCTCGCTCTGTGCATTCTACTATGCTGGCCTGAGTGAGCGGTGTAAGGCACGCCTGCCAGCGAACGGTCCCAGAGAGGATTTCGCCGCTTTCCGTGTGGAGTGGGTGCTGGAGAAAAATGGATCCCTATTTACTATCTGCACCGCCGAAGAGGATCTCTCCAGCCCCACTCCCGAACCAGAGACCAGCCAGCCACCATCCTGCTGCACGGAGCTAGAGCCCACCGCAGCCGCAGAGCCTGAGTCTATCACCGACAGGAGCAGGAACTCGAAAGTGCGCGACTGACCAGGTGTGTGAACCGGCAACACCGTGCGTCGTGGGACGATTGGTGGGAGATTGAGGCGTGGAGGAAAAGCCCTGCCCACACTCCTGGGACTGAGGGTGAGCTGCATTTGGTTTCTGGGAATTATAGAGAGAGGAATTATTGGACCTTATAGACTGGTTTGGGGAGGCAGTTCCC
Source organism: Cyprinus carpio (assembly GCF_018340385.1). NCBI lineage: Eukaryota > Metazoa > Chordata > Actinopteri > Cypriniformes > Cyprinidae > Cyprinus > Cyprinus carpio. The sequence goes on along the minus strand of NC_056585.1, from coordinate 28,277,070 downwards.
GATCCTCATGTTTTCTCCATCGGTTTCCGTGGCCAGCCCCTGAACCTCCTGTTTCCCCGCTGGTTCCGCCCAGCCCCTGATCCGCCTGTTTCTGTCCGCTGGTTCTCGTCCAGCCCTGACCCTCATGTTTCTCCGCTGGTTCCGTCCAGCCCTGGACCCCTCCTGTTCCCCCCTGGTTCCGTCCAGCCCTGACCCTCCTGTTTCTTGTCCGCTGGTTCCGTCCAGCCCTGATCCTCCCGATCTGTTTTCTCCGCTGGTTCCGTCCAGCCCTGATCCTCCTGTGTTCTCCGCTGGTTCCGTCCAGGCCACTGTCATCCTCCTGGTTTCTTCTCCGCTTGGTTACCTTCCAGACCCCACTGATTTTGTTTCCTTCTGTTTATCCGCTTGGTTCCTTCCAGCCCTGATCCTCCTGTTTCGCCGAGGGTTCCGTCCAGCCCTGACCCGCCTGTGTTCCACAGCCCATCCTCCCTCTCTCATCTACTTCCTAGACCAGCAAATCTTCGGCTCCAAGCTCCGGCGGGTGCCCGTCCGTCAGCAGCCCACCCTCATCCCGCGACATCTGGGCGCGATGGTTCGCCGCAGGACTTCCAGTCTCACGCTCCACCTTGGCCGTTTTGATGGCACTGTCTCCGCCGCAAGCCTCCCGAGCCCTGGACTCTCTCCTCGTACTTCGACCCAGCGGCTCCGCCTTGGCTCCTTAGCTCCCTCGTCCTCTCCGCCCGTGGCCCGGCATCCCGACCGCCTGTCACCAGGCTCCCTCGTCCCCTCCGGCTAAACCTTGGTCCGTCGTCGACCATCCGCCGCCTCGGGACTCCATTCCTCTGGCTCCTGGCCGTCGTCACCTACTCCATCCCCTTCTACTCTCTCAGGGCTCCTCTCCTTCCCTTCCGGCTCCACACTCCATCCTCAGTCACTCCTTCTCCGCAGCGTCTTTTACGGTGCCCCACGACCTCCGCCTTGGTTGCCTGAGCCTTTGCTCGCCTCACGCCTTGGGCCTCCGGATCCTCGGTGTCACCCTGGCTCTGCGGCTGCTCTGCTCCATCTTGGGCTCCTCGTCCAATTCGGCTGAGTCTCTGTCAGTTCCGGCCCCCCTGGTGTTGTCGGATTCCTCCGTACCACCATGGCTCCTCCCAACCCATCGACTCCACCATGGGCCGCTATACTGGGCTGGCCTCTGGATGTCCATCTGGCTCCTCCAATGGCTCCAGGCTCCTACCCTCCATCCACTCCACCCTGGTTTCTATTGCTCTGTTTCTTCTCCATTTGCCTGTACAACTGTGCCTGCCCTCGCCCACCTCCCTGAAGCCCCCACCCTCCCTCATCTGGACTATTTCTGTCGGTGCGACTGACGGCAACGCGTCCGGGAGGGGGCGAACTGTACAATTATTGGGACTTTCTGTGACACAGGTTTGTGTTCTCCTTATTTGGTTGTGTTCCGTTCATCGTTTTGTTAATTGATTACTCCCCAACCTGTTTCCATTCATCTGATTACCGTTCCTTGTGTTTAAATACCGCCCGTCTGTTTAGTTCCAGTTTTTGTCCTTAGCATTTGACTTGTGATGTTTGATGACATGTTTGTTGCTTTGGGGCATCTGACAACGATGATCTGTGTGTTTGGTTGTGCCCCCAGTTCTCCTGGGGATCATTAAAGTACCCTTTTCTTTATCTCCTTCGTTGAGCATTTTACTAGCACACCAGCCCCTGTACCAATTATCTTTCGTTAATATACATTGTATAAAAAAAGATAATTTTAAGCATCCCTAGTTCCACCCTATAATCCTTAAACCTAACCATTTGTGACAATGATACAAAGTGTAACAGGAGGATAAATGTACATTAGTGTTTCCCCAATTATTTAAAACATTACAAAAAGGCAGTATAAAAAAAAAACAGATTAAAACGACGCGTGTGCTACATTACCCAGTGGTTCTGACATCAAAACATAATTTTGTGTGAGTTACCCGAATGAAATTAAAGTGTTTAATTGCATGCAAACCTACTCCTGAGGCTGGCATTTTCCTCCTTCAAAGCATCGTGCGGCATCTCATCTCAACACCATTTGGCCTTGTCGCAAACAATCTATGGTGGTCGCAAATCACAAGTGACTACCAATAAGGAGCGAGTTTGGCGGCCCTGCCGCAAACCAGTAGTGACGTTTGTGTAGAAGCGCCACTTTTGAAAGTTTTAACACCCATGATGGACGGCAGCTAGTATACGGTTATCTTATGTTATGAGTAATTTCGAAAAAAAAAATCTTTTTTCTCACACGGTGGTATCGTACGACTTCTGAAGAATGGAAGGGAATTGCACAAAATAATGGACTAATGTTTTATGGTTTTGTTTCATGTTATGTTGAAACAGCTGTCCCATGGGAAAACAAAATAAAAAATCAACATTTAAGTGCTGATTAAATGGGGGTGGCAGAGTGTTAATTTATTTTATTAAAAAAAAAAAAAGTTCAGTTGGGGTAAAGTGATTTAATGAGATGGCTCAATGTTAACAGGAAGAATCTGCAAATTGTAATGTAACACATTTACAAGTGAGAATAGTTTTCAAATAAAAATATTGTTTTCTTTAGATATTAGGGGATGACAGAAAGCTTTGTAAATGATTTTACTTTCATGTTTGGTACACATCATCTATAACAGGTGTTTGAACACTTTGTAGTATGCACTAAGTACTGGACGGTGAGGGTATAGACAGCTGTCTTCTCTGCACACACATGGGCGTCTTTTAACTCTGTGCCACCTGATGTGACGCTTCCGGTGGAAGGTAAACGTGGTTGACAGGTTTCACTTCATCACTAGATCCCAACACACTCCACACAGAACACAAGTCTGTGCTGATGAGTGAAAGGATTTAACCCAAGCCACTGGAATCATCTGACTAAAAGGCATTTACTAAAGGGTTTATTCCACATTCAAAAACAAATGAATGAATTATCTTCTTAAAAATAGTGCTTTAGCATACTTGCAGGGGGGTTGGGGTTGCTTTGAACAATAAGGACCAGCTAACAAGATTTCGCAAAGGGGAATCATATTCCCACTGATCATTTCTAATGGCTTGTTTCATCAGTTGGTTTCATGATTAACAATTGTTTATTGAGATTAATTATATACCAACAATTTTAGCATAAATAGCTTTCATTGGTGGATTTATATTGACAAATTAAAGTATCAAGACTAAAGATATTAAACCTCACCCCGAATGATACAGATTTTGATTTATTTCCATGAGGGCCTATTTGAACATTTTGTTTTAAGATAAATGGACAAAACCGGGGTAAATAAATTTCTTTAGCATACCACAACTCACCATGGGGTAAGATCATTTATGCACATAGGTCATGTTTTGGTAAAATGATTCATTCATCATTAACCACTAACGTGTACAAGCTGACGTATAAATGAATTAATAACAACATTACTCAGATGTTAACTTATTATGATACATCAGTTAGAATTGTATATTCATTGTGTGGGAAAGTGAAAAAAAAAATTAGTTCATCCATTAGTTTTGACTAATTTATAAATGACTTATAACATTAGGAGAAAGTTTTACCCGCCCAGTAACCACTGTGGGGGATTGCTTACACAACATTCTTACAAGGAACAGCCTTTCATTTTGGATATTACCACTAAGTTATCACCACATATATCTGTGATAAGTACCACACACAGTGGTACTCTAGGGAGCAGGTAGAACAAGCAACTCTGGTTGAGTTTTGCGGAAAACGAATTGTTTCCTTGTTTATGAATTTGTACAAATAGGGTCTGTATAGCAACATTCATTGCATTGGATCATGCCTTTGGTAGCAGCAATCATTAAAAATGATTACATTAGAGTCATATGACAAATCACCACAGTGATTACCTGGGGAGAAGTAGAACAAAAGAACCTCGTGGAGTTTGCAGGAAAACAATTTGGAGTTCCTTTTTTTTTTATGATATTTTTTTTTTTTTTTTGTAAATAGGTGGTCCGTATAACCACTTTAAGATAATTCGCATTGGTCCCCGTGGATGTTTGTAAGCAATTATTATTAAAATGATACAGAAAGTAACATGTACAATCACCAGAGTGGTACCTGGGGAGATGTAGAATAAGGAATCTGGTGGAGTGGCAGAAAAAAGAAAAAAAAAAAAAAAAAAACATAAATAAATTATAAATGATTGATTTTACCTTTATAGGAATTTTCACAATATGTCTGTATAGTTGGGAGAAAGATAGCATTTTCATGATTGTTGCATGCAAACTTATTAAGAATGATAAAGTAAATGATATTGAAAATCCACCACAGTGGTACATGGGGACATGTAGAACTGGAGATCGCAGAAAACAATTTGATGATATTTTTTTAGGAATTTTCAAATATGATATATATTGAAAAAGATCGATTTGTCATGATTTGGGATGCAATTATTAAAGAATGATACATTAAATGTATGAAAATGACCACCAGTGGTACGGGGGGACATGTAGAAAAAAGGGTCTTGTGGAGAGCAGAAAAACATTTGATTTCATATTTATGATTTTTTTATTTTGTTTATTTTTGTTACTAATTTTGCAGGCAATTATAAAGAATATTAAACAGTGTGAAATGACTGAAAACAGTATAAATTATGACAACAGAGGAGGATTTACTCAAAAGAAGATGGTAGCGCCTTGAACACGTACACATTTAATCTACACGTACCGCCGAGTAGACGCGCAATGAACTTGAAGCCCAGATAGCATGACCGTCCCCATTCTATGAAGCGCAGATGGCAGGACTGCAGTGGTAAGTACTTGCCGAGTGTGCTCCGCTCACGTGTGGTCGCCGAATATCCAAAGTGAAAGCTAGAAAAAAACAATGGGTCTTGTGGAGACCTGCAGAAAACAATTTGATTTTGCATATTTTATGATTTTTTCCTATTTTTGTTTATTTTTTTAATAAAAATGTTACCTAATTTTGGCATGCATTCATTATTTATTAATGATTTATGTTATCACAATTAAACAGTGAAAAGGACATGAAAACAGTATAAATATGACAACAGAAGGAGGATTTACTAAAAGAAGATGGTTGAGCCACCTTGTAACATATATATACATCTTAAATCTACACACAGTTTATTACCACAATAAGCCATGAGTAGACGAGCAGCAATGATACTTGAAGCACAGATAAATATCTGTTTTGGATTAAATGTGACCGTATATCCCCATTCTCTGCACCGACAGTGCACAGGAGATCGGCCTGCTGGGATTGATGAGGTACTGCAGAGTTTCAGTATCTGCATTAACGCAGACCTGGCCTTCCTTTTCTCCCTTCTCATCCTACTATTTCTAATGAAAGCTCTGGGATGCATCACATAACATAAAATGAATACAGACATCATTACTCAACTGCCCTGCTATGCATTTCTTGCACAAAGAAACGGCTTTAATAACACAAGGGGTTTATATTGATTCCATGTATATCCCATGCCTACTGACAGCTATACTGCAAAGAAAATGTCTGAATCCTTACCGCTTTCTTACAGTAGGCAAAACTGGGATCCCTAGCGAGTCAAAGAACATTACTGTATGATCCTCTTATGGACAGATGAATCAAAAGCCAAATACGGTATTTCATAAGATAGAAACTCACACCAAACGCCAAGCTACCATAATGGTAGTGTTCGATTTAAAGCTGTTTGCAGCATCATGGACCTGGAGGTCTTGCCGTTATTGCAAGGATAGGGACTATGATGAACCCGCACCAAAAGATTTCTCCAGTAGAAGCCAGTTGTCGATGCTGCTAAAGCACAGCGGGGTCAGCACAGTCATTGATCTGAAGGCTACAAATGTCAAGGAGCTAAAGCAGTATTTTGTTCTTCCACTACAAGTGTGACCACATTTATAAGTACAAGACTGTTTAGGTTGCAAGTTATTTCTGAATAATGGTGTTGTAGCCAGTAAATGAATACGGGGGCATTCACCTTTTAGTGTAAAAATATACAAAAAGAATCAGACACTGAATCAAAAAAGTAGTCAGCCTCACCTCCTCACTTTAGGCTGACTACTAAAAATAAACTAAAGTTGCATATTAGAACAGATTCAGACAAAATCTTTATCATAGGACATTATTGATTTTAAATCACAAGATGTGTTTTAATAATTTGTTCACACGTCTTAACTGAAACATGAAGAGATTTTATTAATTGATCCCTTTGTTTTAATTCATTGGTTTGGTTAAATCGTGGCTACTTTTACTAATTTGTTTCTTTGTTTTAGTTAAAACATGGGAAATTAATACAACATGCCTCCAAATAAATAAAATCTAGACAGTGAAATATACATGAAATATATAAATATAATATATATGAAATGCAAATCATCCAAATGGCTTTGAGCAGGATTCGTTGTTTCTGGCATGGGAGGCAGGCGTGCTAACAAGGATGGTAAAGGACCACAGCATCTCTCATTAATCTATAGTGCACCTTTGAGATCCAGGGAGTGAGGTTTACTGCACAGAATCTTACTAGCTGGCCTCCGTTACACTCACCCCCAACCGGGTCATGGCACCAGTGTAAACACCCCTTTTTTCCCTCAGCATCAGCAAAAAAGAATCAAAAACAAAAAAAAAAAGTCCACATCCCACATAATACAAGTCCCTGTGACAGCAAACTGCATTTAAAGATTGTTCTTCCTGGGAGGGTGGGGATATTTGGGGGGAAAATCTGGAACATGTCGATGTGTTTTTAAACATCCCAATTTGAAATGCAAATTTGAACTTTGTAGTTTCACAATCGTTCCACCAGACTTCCATACTAATATGCTACAATCTGTAAAAAAGCGGACGACACACACATACACACACCCAACACCAACGATGTGCACACAAAATTCAAGCCATGCAAACAATACTGAAACAAACATGGGCTGTACCATCAACATTACTTACACCTGCTGATGCACTTCAATCCTATTCCTACACAGCCTCAAATGAATACATATCAGATACAGAGAAAAATGGAAGAAGTTATTCTTAAATCCTAACCATAATCAAGCCATCACCAGGCCTGCTTACAAATGAAAAGAAGATATATCTATTATATTACTGACCCACAACCTTTCGAACGGGTAGTGTGTGTGTTGTGTTGTATATATTATATATATCTATATATATATATATCTATCATCTATATATAATATCTACACACACACACACACACACAGACACATCACAATCTTATCTATATATATATAGTATATATATATATATAGATATATATAATGAATTATTTGTATCTGATGATGCAGAGGGTGTTTCCATTAAGGATTTTCAGTAAGTTATCGCGCTTCGCAATACAAAGCATTAGTAGGTATCCCTGAGGATAACGTTGAAAATCTTACGTGTGCTCACCTCAGTCGCGCTGAGTTTAATTCATTTATCCTACGATCACTTGTCGCTCAATCCGATGCCCAGGACTCACGACACCAGCCTTTTGCTTTCGGGTCCTGGGTGGTTAGTTGTCACTAATGTCCAAAACAACCCATTTGGCTAACTTCTTGATGCTGTACTCAAAGAAAATCACGAACTAAAGGGTCCTGTAAAGTAGACTGCCTGTCTCAGATGGACAACAGAATCAATCTCCACATGCGAGGCGATGTTGGCCCTGCTTGACTCACTGTTAGCCCTGGCTCACAATAGCTGACAGTGGGAAAAGTGGACTACTGGTGTGATTTGTCCCCTGCCTAAGACAATTAAAATAATCCTGATGAATGCACTTCCAAATGCAGAATTAAAAAAATAAAAAAACCTTTGTGAATCAAAACTGAAACTACACTTCTTGAATTGAACAAAAAAATAAAAAATAATATATAAATAATGAACTGTGAGTTGAATCAATTGTTGTCTACCACCACCCTATGATGAAGGCATCATTGACCATTTGGAATGCAGTATAAATTTGATACACAAAACTCTGCTTTCAAATGCTGACATGGATGTTTGCACTTTGTCTGTGTTAGCTGTGAAAAACTTGCTCAATTTTCATGTAAGGTCCACAATGTTTTACACCACACATGCAAATGCCATGATGAAGACTACCATATCAGAAAAATTAAACCTTTTGCCTGTGGCACTGATAGAAAGAACACCCTAGTAGCAATTTGTAGTGCCATGAGCTGAAAATATATTTATGAATCTAACATCAATCAATATACAACATCTGCACTCATCTTTTCAAAAATACACAACTCTTAGTCTCTCAGTTCATTGCTACTCTGACAGATAGAGATGGTGTTAATAGAAAAATGTATAGCCCTATACGGACAGGACCAGCTTGCTGAACAATGCTGAGTTACATCATTATCATCTGATGTCTGTATGTACAGATTTGGCTGGGGTACGAAACATCTATGTTCAGTGGCGACCGTGTGTGTTTTCTAGATCCGTTGCTGTTACAGAAGGTCATGTGTTGTGGTTGCGTTGCATCTCATATAATATACTGTATGTCCTTTCATGAAACATTATTTTTGACATTTTTTATTATAAAAATCCCAATTTACGGAAATAAACTTCACAGGAGTTTATTAAAGATGGCTGGCTTATCAAACACATAAATGAGCAGGGAAATCTAGACATGTTTTATCTGACATTGATATTAAATGGAAAGTCTTAGTAGTTTCTAACATTTGTTAATTTTTTATATCACATTTTTTTTTTGGACACTATCAATATTGAAGGGTGCAGAATGCAGAAAGATTAGTGCACAAACAGGTAGCTCGGGTTAGTTAAAATACCAGGGTTTTTTCTACATTGAAATTTTTGGCGGCTGCCAAAATGATTTTTTTTGTCCGCCAAAGCCTTATTTGATGGGTAATGTGTTTTGTGAGGAAGCAGGATACAGCCGAGTTTAGAGTGGACAGAGAGGAACGAGCACGCGACCCCCCCCCCCCCCCCACTCCTGTCTTCAGTTCTGTCTTTACTCTCTCCCCTGCATCAAACTCAACTGAGCACTAAAGGTCGGGGAACGAATCCATGTTCCGTGCTGATTCGGAGAGATATTTTTGCTGAATTATCGATGGGTGTGAATTGCAGTCAAAAAAAAAAAGTTGCTATCTTCTCCTTACAACTTGGACAAGGAATTTCCGACACATGCAGCCCCCCTGACATAACTTTAAATAACCGCCCCCACAAAATAAAAAAAAAAAAAAAAAACATCTATACCTAGTTATGACGTCTGGTTTTGCTTGCACTGTGTTGACAAATCTTATGGCTCCTAACAGCCAAGGAATTCCCACACAACACGTCTAGATGAAGTTCCGCATCGAGAACTAATGACTCCTTTTGAGTCGATTCATATATAATTGAATTATTAAAGCAATCGCGTACTGCCCATCAGTGTCTGAATCGGCTTTGTATAACAAATCATTAACTTCTTATTGAAGAACCGATCCACATCTAGAAATGTGAAAGGCAAAAGGAGTAAGTGTGGCTTCCCCATTTAGCAAAGAGGCTTTAGCCTAAAATTTAGCCTTAATAACCAATAGTATGATATAAGGCCCTAGTGACCAATGTGTATGTAAATTACCTATATATAATATCATTAGTTTTAACGTTAACTGCCATGGAGTGAGTATGAATGAAACTAGATACCAACGCCACAAAGCAGACCTCGTTGCTAGCTAGCTGCTAATTTTATTACATTTTATATGGCTAAAACACTACACTTACACCTTTTAAAGCCTACGTTCTTTTAATGCTATTGTGTTTTTTAATTGCATATTGTGATCTAGACTAAAATAATTATCCAGGTCCTATCAAAAAAGGATTTTATCTTTCAAAAACGTAGGAAAGCCGTATCAGTGAAAAAAACTCACAGCTTTTTTGCAACGAGAGCGCAAGAAGAAGAAAAAAGAAAGGGGGATTGACAGTGAGAGTGGAAACGGTAATATCTGTGTCTGGATAAATGCCATAATCTGTGTAAATAGATATAAAATGGTGATACCTTTGACATTTCAAATGGTAGTCAATGAATGTTGTACATGTTAAATAAGGTGTAATCATTATCTTTTACTATTATCCCGGACAGTGATCGTTTTTTCATGCATACATATGCGATAAGAAACAAAACACATCACAAACTGTTTCTGGGTATTTATTGTTAAAGTTAACTATGTAATTTGTCAATATTTGGGCTGTGGATCATGTGGCCTGGTACTAGGCGTACTCTTTGCTGTGGTGTGGCAATGACCATGTCGGGTCAGCCACCAACAGAGATCCAATATTTGACCAGGAAAAACCGCTGAATAACATAATGAGAAGTACGTGATAATACAATATATTAGAAAATCAAATGACATACTGCATTCGCCGATGCTCGATCCAATCTCTCAGAGCCGACCACTGTTAAGTTAGCCCTGAAGGCCAGAAATGCCAACTTGCTCTGCCCCCCCGAATTTTATAGAGGTGCGATGTCGCAGAAAAAACACTTAATTTATCAAGATTTCCTCATTACAAAACACCTGAACCAATCTAATAAAATACTTTCAATATATTGTCACAGACACAAAAATAACACCAACAAAAGAAAAGACAAATCGACGAACGAAACTAACCTGGCTAGTAACCTTCAGCAAGAGACCTGTGGAGCTGTTCCTTCAAGACAAGCCCCAACATGGTGTATTTAGGGGCAAGACCAGAAAGTGTTGCAATAGATGGCATGCAGACTGGGGTCTTTTTACACATTTAGATTTGGACATATATTTGACAGTTTGATCCTTAGAAAAGTGTAGCCGGTGGGTGAAGCACTGTGCACTGTATTAAGGGCATGTCTTGAGAATATGGACAAGGACTGTTGCATATTGCAGATACGTTAAAAGTGCAGGACCATCAACGGCCAATATAAAGCTGGTCATTATCAATTTTCTAAAGACCAGGCCAATGTTAATTTCACATTCAGTCAAACAATGACTGGGGCATGATTATGATCATAGTGCCAATTGGATAGTGCACAGCATGGTGTGAAATGATAGGATTAAAAAGTGTATTGATTGTGTATGTCTAGTGAAAGCTGAACACAGAAAAAAAGAGAACATGTTTTTATGCAAGACACAAATGCACACCTCAAAGGATTTAACAGCCTGGATTCGCCAAGTTTGCAAGGTTTGTGGGAAAACTTCGATATTCAACGGATTGGCGTTAAATTACTTATAAATGTGTATTGTTGGAGGGCGCACAGTATGAGGAAGTTATTAGTGTTTATATTTTTACATCTACCATTTAATTAATATTTTCTGCCATAAATAATTTATTCCTTTGTTCTTTTTTTACTGGTGCTTACTCGTTTTGCTTTAATCAGTTCTGTTCGGTAATGACAAGGAGAGGAATGCTAAGCCTGGTGTGCCATTAATTGGTGTCAATAATATGTCAGTTTTTTTTTAAACCAAGTTATACGACTCATTTAAACTTGCCCCGCAGTTGTCATATTACATTCATTCCTTATATTTACTCATTTTGGAAAATTCCAACTTTGGTTCCGGGCAATTACTAACTTTGATATGCATTTGAGTTTCAATGTCGTTAAAGCTGCCCCCCATTAATGCCCCATTTCCTATGGTTTCGGCGAGGTTTCCCAACCAATAGGGTTTAACATTGTAAGCAATGCGTAAAAAAAAAAAATTTTTTCAACAAAAAAAAAAAAAAAACCAAGCGTCTGCTGTACTCAAAAAAAAAAAAAACTATGATATTTAATAATACCATTGTTTCCAACAACTCTTCCAAATAATTCATGCCGCAATGCAGTTCTAAGAATTCAGTCGTCTTCTAACACATCAGTTCCATGCTACAGCGCGTGTCCGCGAAAAAAATATGCCCATTGCCACAGTTCTGTATGTCGAACTACTAGAACACTAGTGATTCAGCTGGACAGCCAGCTGGTCCAAATTTATGGCCACAGAGCCCATTCTTCATGAAGTGTGGGTTTTGTGAATAACCCGCATTGAACCTCCCCGAAGATTGAGCAAGCACGTTGTCCGTCAAATGGACGCGGGTAACACATGAAAATTATTTGCGCTTTGGCTTAGTACTGCCTGCTGCGCTACAGAACCCGAGTGACACACAAAAAGAAAATAATTTTACACCACTAGCTTCTTTGTCGCACTCGTCTTTCGTGAAGTGACAAATAATCAATAAGTTAATAAAAAATAATTTACAAGTTATGGTGGGAAACGCAGCAGTTGTGCGACAGCAGGACAACGCACAGATCAAAACAGTGTTAACTAGCGCTGTGTGGATATCACACAGTACACACACCTAAAGAGTATGTGTGTTTATTCCACTTCATAAAAGGCGCCCTATTAACGTCTCCGACAGCTGCCCTTGCGATAAGTAACGCCGTTCTATAGAAAGGGTTTGCCTTAAGGAAGCTCAGCTGGACGTAAACCCCCCCCCCACTTTCTCTGAACTCCAAATTCTATGATTTTTTTTGTTCATTTGGTGCTTTTTTTTTTTTTTTTTTTTGGGCAGATCACACCTGAGGACCAACAAGCGCTCAACTAACAACTAAATAGCAGGGCTTGACACGCCTGATTTTATACAGTGAGCCGTAATCTTTTTACTTCTGCTTAATGGGATTTTTGTTTATTTTTATTTACTGCTTATGCCCAGTCGTTTTCTTTTAGGATTTTTTACGCAACATCTAATTGCTCTGCCCAGGCACTAATTTCCCCTGGAAGACAATTCTGCAGCCTCGCACGTGATTCTTGGGTGCGAAGGGTCGAATCCCCCCCCTCACCCACACAAAGCAATCAAGTGCACTCAGAATTATAAATTTAGTTTTAACCAAAAAAGATAAGCTATATTAGGTAGAATAATAAAATAGAACAAATAAAAATAATGAACATTCACTAGCACAACCAAAAAACAATAACACGGATACAAAGTAAATAAAACAAGAGGCTCAATGATAAAGCTCTTTCATTCAGTTACGATTAACTATAATCTCATTCAAACTGTACCCAATAACACTGGGTAGTCTTTCCTCTCTATGATCTAAAGACAACAGGGAGGTTTATTTAGGCTTGCCCCCGTAGCCCTCTTTAAGACCTTGAATTGCCCACGCGCATTAACTATAGTGTTACCACCATGCACTGGCCCTATATGCTTACTTTTCTTTTCTAGAAGTGCACTGTCCTTCATTTTAAAAACATTTAGAGAGCCCCACCTTTTTTATCGATCAATAATAAAAAATCGCTTGATTAAAAAAACATGATCTCTCTCTAATATGGAGGGCGTGAAATTGGGAATCCTTTTAAAGTGACTACAGCAGGGGTTATTTCTTTTTACCTTTGTAATTGCATCTTTTCATGTATGTCAAATTCAAAAATGTCATATGTTTCATAGCCTTTTTAACAAGTTTTACTTCAAAACACTACACATTAGTAGAAGACATAAGACAAATTATAAGTTCCCATCCCCCCCAACAACTGATGAATTAGTATCAAAAAGTTAATTGTACTACAGAGCGGCGCACAGGCAAGAAACACAAAAGTGGCTTGTACATACACCTTTGCAGATCGTTGAACAATGAGGACCCCTCAGATGGTGGCATTGAGTGCATTTTTTTTTATCAGTATGTGTTGTTTGTTCCCTGCAGCCAATTGAACCCCACAACCTTTTGTGCCCACAGCCTAATGCTAGATGCCTCTAACACTGCAGCCCACAGCAACACATGTATTAAATGCCCATTTAAAAGAGCAGCGTTATATCGCGCGTTGTTTTTTATTTGAAAAATATCTCTTTTGCAGTTTAGAATGTAGCCTTAAATGAAAACAATCTGCAAAGTTGTTAATTCAAAAAACGCTGCATGACAATATAAAGATATTGGCTCTTTCTCCAAACGAGGCGCACGTCCATGTTCGAACGAGTCATTATATTTCGAAATCTTTTTTCTATTTTGCATGTTACCCGTATACTGTAAGTCAGCTGGCCTACAATACGGCCCATAATACCCACCTGCCTGCCCCCCGAAATATCGAACAGAGGTCCTGACATGTCCACAAACATCTCTGCCCTATGTAGTTTTTTACATTCAATGTTAATAAGACTGCTGCTGCTTCCAAGGATACCCCTAGAAAAGAAATACATTTAATTGACCTTTTCGTTCAGTGAGCATGTCACATTTACCAAGCGACTGCCATTACTTTAATCCTTGCGCTTTCATCTTACGCTTTGGCTTCTAATCTTATTCATTTTGGACTAACAAAACATCTCCCTGAACTACAGCCCTGGTAAGTGCGATTGATACGTTGGTGATACATTTATCAATTGAGGTGCTCAAAAAAAGTTTTTCGTGCTAAAATGTGATGTATACCTAAGTAGCAGCCTTTGGAGTCTCCCAGGTATAAACACAATATTACTGCCTCTAATCTAGAAGTATGTTCTGATAATTGATTAATTTGCCTGAACCCTATTTCTTAAAAATGTGTGTTTGATTATTGCTATCACTGAGTGCTGTCTCTACTTTGCCCTTTTAATAATGCGAAATAGTAGCCATGTAGCACATAGACTTTATGATCAATCTGTGAAATTGCCTGTTTATTGTGCTGCCACATCGACGCCAGTTATATGGGTCTAAGGCCGGAGAGAGCTCCAAGCGCCAGTAGGATGCATGGCCTGCGCTCTGAGCGCCCTTTATGTAGTCATTACTTCAAAACATTACGAGTAGACATATTTTGTTACAAAGTTATTTTATTACAAAACTTGCCTATGTGTTTCATCAGGTTAGATACGTTAGAACTCATGCAAATAGCATTATCACCAACTATTCAGCAGTTTTAGCCCAGCCCTAAACTTTTAGCCTGTGGCGACACGGTATTGATTTTTTTTTTTGTTTTTGACCTTTTGGCAGTAAACCTGTTGTGTTTTTGTATTTTATGCTCATTATTATAAGCACTGCATTGGAAGGCCGGGATTGGAGCGCTATGTTTACTGTTTTATGGAAAGGTGCCTTTGTCCAATGGTAGTGCAATGGACCTAACTGGATCAAGGACTCCTCTCTAGTGCCATATCCACAACAGACTTGGCCAAGCTGCATTTAAATCAGAGCCAAGAGTAGCTCTCAACTTAAGCTTGGATACGAGTCGTTGTATCGCAACATCATTAACCAAAGGACTGTCATATTATATATATTTTCTGTGTGGTGTGGCAGAGAAAGTCCAATGTTTTCTGCTTACCTTAGATAGCATTTAAACCTGTTGTGTAGGGGACTCCGACAACACAGATATGGGACGAACTTTTTTAAAGATACCAATATGACCGACCTCCTTAACGTAACTCGAAATTATGCATTAAAAACATTTAACTAAATCAGCCCAGCAATAGAGAATCACATGAATTTTATCGCCTGAATCATTCCATTGAACGTGATTCAATTTCAAGCTGACTTATCTCATTTGGGCCCACTTGGTGTGCCTGCTCAGCAACAAACAATACACAATAATGCCTATACACTGTTTCTTGTTTACCTCTCATTTGTTTGCCTCCATTATTGGCGGAAATCCGTTGTAGGACTTACGCCTGCATATTAACAGAAATCTGTCGTGCTTGACGAGGGGGAGCTTTAATCCCTTGTGGTTCATAATTGCTAGACTATTTAATTTTAGATTGTCAACACACAGTATTGTGATGTTGCTACAATTTAATGCTAAACGACATACTAGTCTCTATAAAACACATTTATTAAAAAAAAAAAAACGTTATGCCCGGCAAGAAGAGCTAGCAACACGAAAGATGTCATGACTGATAGGCTGCCATTTAATGACTGACTGTACAGCCCTCGAGACAGTGAGACAGTTCCAATGCGCCAATGTAGCGCAATATGGACTATGGCAATGAAGCCAAACCTGCCTATCACTGACAAGCACTGCTCGGAGGATTAAGCATCTATGCGGCAGCTACCTGGCGCACTAATGACAGATACAGATGAAGGATTCATAAAAGCTTTACCATCTGGACCTCGGCGCAAGAATCCGATAGTTACTCAATCACAACCTTTAACCCTTTTCAAAAATATTCTGAGCCCCCCACTGTGAGTTTAGGAGCAACTGTTGTTTTTAGAATGCATCATTCATGGCTTCCTTGGAAAAGGACAAATGTAAGTCTACAGAATGTTCCACAGAAATGTGACTACTTTTATGCATCGGATTAAACTGCTGCTTTGTGTTTCTGTGGGGCTTCAGAGGGCAGGTGTGGTTTATTTTAATGGCACCTCAGATGCATAACAGAAGGATTTATATAGTTGCTCAGAGCCATTTTGTTGTATAAATGAGGCTGAGTGTAAAAAACACCTTTGTTGAAAAGAAGCAAACATCTGACAGCAATACCATCTTACACCAAGTAAATGATTTCATAATACTTTGTCTGTAAGTAATGAAATATTTTCAAAAACTAATATTACTCATGTGCAATAGCCCGAGGGGAGTGTTAATCCTGATGTCCTTTGCAATGACATCAATAACAGTGGCTGTTTATTGACAATCCTTAAAAACACACTCTTAAAAACATTTCAGACAGGGGTTAAAATGAGGGTTGAAAATGATAGTTCTTATATATACATACACATACATATATATATATTTTTTTTTTTTTGGTGAAAAAAAAAATGATTTACATTAAAGTAGCCTCAAGAGACATATATAACATTTATTTTTAAAAATCATGTCACAGCTTACTTTAAATTTGTTAATAATAATTGAAATATTTGATATTCTGTTTCTGAAATATCAGGTTGACTTTCCCGATGGCCAGTGCCAATGTCAAAGATGATCCAATTCAGGACAGTTGATGGATAGTCGGCCCCAATAAACCACTCCCATTTCAAAAGTTTTTGCATGTGCTTTAAAAGCTATATCTTGAACATTCAAATAATTTTAAAACTTTCCCAGTCAAGAAAAGAACAAACTCAATTCAGTTTTTTGCGGCCTTTTCTGTCCGGCTGAAACAATCAGATCAACTTTTCAGAAAAATGAGTTCTCTTTCGTTTTCATGTGCTTGAACAGTAAAAATTTGGGCTGTAAAAATTTGGTGATTGTTATCCTCATCATAAAGCCACCCCCTGATTGTACAAAATCACCATTACCTCTTTCAGATTGGGCGTTCAATACCGGGTGTTCACTGACGCTGATTCGCGTTTGAAATCAATGCAATTTCTCGAATATGAGGCGTTTTTCCCAAATTGCCAGTGAATCGATGGTAGTGAAAGCTAAATCTGAAAGCAGGTGATGGAATTAGTACTAATAAAAAGGACCGACTTTACTGACGGATGGCATAACAATCGATCGTTTAATTCCACCCTAATCAATACATACAAATTATGTCAAAATACCAACTTGGTGAGAATCTTCAAAACGTGATTATATCTTAATGAACAAGAAATTGGATGTGTATCATTTTGGATTCATGCATTATGTCTTAAAGTGACAGACCCTATTATCTGGCCTGGGATAAAACCCCGCATCACGAATCGAAATGATTCTGCATAGATTCTGAAAATTTCGGAAGCATTGCGATTCCTCTTGAATCAATTCTGAGTTTAGTTTTAACGCAGATGGACTGCATGTTTAAATAGCCGTATTCTGCTTGCTTGGGGTTTCCCTTATACCGCCACCACTTGAACCTAAAATAATCATTCATAAAAGTTCGAAAAGGTTGAAGCAAATCACAAGGATGTTCACAGTGGGCTGTGTTTACATTAATCTTGCATCATAAAAGACATTGTGCAAGTACAGTTAACCACTTAAATTAATCAGCCTAACGCACAAGCAGCTCTTCTTGATGAGCATTTGAGTGTGTGGTTAAAAATAGCCTACAGTGCCATCTGCTGGTAAAACTAAGCTCAGAATCGATTTGAGGAGAAAACCGCGATGCATTCGAAAATCAATTTATTGTCCAACCTATCATTTACCAGCTGCTGTCTGTCTTTAAAAGTTTATCTCACTAAGAACAGAAAATCGGTCACTGCTGTTCCAATCAAAACAGACAATGAATGTATATACAATTTATGTGTATACAATTACCTGAGGAGGAATGTGAATAAGAGGGAGTGTGCCGTTAGTACTTAGTGAGGGCATTGCGGTTTATTGAAATAGATGGGCTGAGAAGAAACTTGTCTTGTGTCTGTTAGTCTGGTGCTCAGTGCTCTGTGGCACTGACCAGATGGCTTAACAGTTCAAGAGGAGAAGTGGCCTGGATGTGAGTGGTCCTGAGTTATTTTACCAGCCCTTTTTGCTCACTCTGTATACGTACAGTTCGCTGAGAGTGGGAAGGAATGTGTAGCGGTTGATTGGTAAGCAGTCTGAGACTATCATCTCACAGTCTTCTGAAGGACTGAGCGTGTTTTCACTCAGTACAACATGTTCCTGGATCCAACATCCTTGTTGATCCTGGGTTTCTTTATTCCAATCAACCAATCAGAATTGAAATATAACTTTTCAGGAAATATCTGTTTTAGGCTCCTGAAATCAGGTTAGGGGCTTCTACGCCCTTGTTAATCACCTATCATTTCCCACTGATTTTGGGAATAAGTTAGGGTTAGATTTTTGGGGTAGGGATTAGTTAAGTCTATATTTTTGGACAATAATGTTGGATCCAGGATCATCAAAGATGTGATCAGGCTATGTCTTGCAGGTAAAATCCGTGACCTCTTCTGGTCCTGATTTGGTAGACTGGACAAACCAGACAGTTACAGAAGTCTTGAGGGACCAGACTTTTGACTGCAGAAACGGCCTGTGACTTCCTTCAGCTAGTGAAGGGGAAATACAACTTCTGCTGGGTCTGTTAGGCTGAGTGTTAATTTTGACAGGCATTTTTAATTCTTAGTCTTTATCTTGAGATGAAAATGCTTAATATTCTTAGTCTCATTTTAGTCATTTGAGTCTTTCATAGTTTTATTCTTGTTTTTGTGGGAGATATTTAGTTTGATTTTTTTGAAATTTTGTTGATTACTTTTTGTGAAAATTGAGTTGTAGTGTTTTGAGTCTTTCATTTTATCCCTACCCCTTCGGATGCTAAGGCCATTGTTTCAGGATCGCTAGTTTGTATTTTGGTAGTCTATCCATCCACTGTGGCTGGCATTCTGAGACTAGATATGTGAACGCTTATCCGATGTAATCCAATGACAGGACGCACATTTTGAAGGACAAGCCAGTAGCCTATAGGATGTATTTTGAATATCAGTAGTCCTTAAATAACATTCTAGATCCTGTTAAGCGAGCGCAGCCATAAACTTTGTCCGGTTTTAGCATCAGATATTAAGGTTTAGCTCATCAACGTTTCATCTTAGTCATAGAAAAAAAATGTCTGTTAACAAAATATTTTTCATCCCTCATCTTCCGTTGACAAAATTAACACTGGATTGGGCTAGTAGTTTTGCTGTGATATCAAACTGGTATTGAGGGGTGAGGGAGTGACGTTACCTAAAATTTTGGTGTCAAAAATAAACTTTATTAAGTCCTGATATAATGGGTCCAAAATCCTTGAAAACTATTTCTATTTTATACAACAATAAATAATCACTGTGGGGCCAATGAAAGTTTGACAGACAAGTAAAAATTCTTAGCAGTGAGCACCGAATGTGTGTAAGTACATGTATTTTATGTTTTAAAAAGACTTTATAATGATTGTAGTTATATAAGTTGGTTATGTGGGCACTGTGATGGGGATTTTCAACACACAAATTTATCCACTTCTCACAATAGACATGAAACTAGTGGCTGGTGAACAGTGAAGTGTATATATAAAAATTTATAGGTACAGTATCTCACACAGAAGTGCCAAATTTTACACCCTCCACATTTTTTGTAAAATTGGTATTATATCTCTTCACATGTGACAAACACTGAAGAAGTGACACTTTGCTACAATGTAAAGTGAGTGAGTGTACAGCATGTATAAGATGTGAAATTTGCTGTCCCCCTCAAATAACTCAACACACACATTATTAATGTCACAAGCCGCTGGCCACAAAGTTTGGTCTCCCTGGTGAGGAATGTAGATGGTGTTAACGGACCCATTTTGAGAGAGAGTGGTGGTAATTCACTTACTGTATAAGTCTGCGATCCCTTCATAAAGCAACAAGATGAAGACTCGCACCTGCTGCTGTGAAGCTCGTTCTAAAGAGTTCTAACGGATTCCGGACATCAGAGGTAACAAAAAAAAAAAAAAAAAAACCTATATAAAAACTGTTCAGTTTCTGCACACACTGATAGTTGTGTCTTTACACATCAATGTATCGATCCACGAGCCCATGGGGTTTAATTTGGACTGTCCTGTGCATGTTTTTTTTTCTGTCTGTGCATGTTTTGTATTTTTCTCTGAATTCAGTTACCATTTGCCATGTATTGTACAGCTGAGGGCTACTGCTTCGAAGCTAAAAATCATAATTGTGTACTACTGAAGAAACAAAGTCACCTACATCTTGGATGATGCTTGCCCCTGGAGTAAGCAGATAAACATCAAATTTTTCATTTTTTTTGGGTGAACTATGGCTTTAAGTTTAACCAACTTGAAATGTTTTACAGTGTGAGGGCGTTTGTGTAATCCGTCACCTTCTTTTCAGTTTCAATAATTTAGCTAAATCGTGGCCAAGTTTAATTGACTCTTTTCTTGTTTCAGTTAAGGAGGCCTTCATGTAGAGTGAAAGTATACAGTGCCTCACTAAAATAGGGAAAGGAATTCATAAAACCATAGCGATTTCTTAATCAGTGTACAGACAGATATCTTTTTTCCCAAGTAGTTCTCTGTCCAAATTAAAGGACAGACAGGTAATGAACAAAGAATGTGTGTGACAAAAAAAATCATGCTGTTTTATTAAAGTAATGTTTAAATATAAATTAAAAATGTACTTGTGACAAATATTAAGTAATGTGAGAATATTGATATTTTGCATATAAATCCATGTATGTAGCCTAATGTGAATTGGGAGTGGGGGCCGAGGCCGGGGGAAACGGGCGGGGCCCGGTGGAGTGATTGGGAAATGGCGACACCTGCTCCACTCACCGGTCCTCGAGACCCCGGAGGAGATGGGGATACAAAAGAGGGCGACGACATGGGACGAGAAGGACAAGGCCCTGGGTTTTAGTTTGGTTTTATTTGTGCGGCGGCAGTCGGCCGTGAGGGGCTGCGCGCTGTTTGGTATTTATTTTGTCATTAAAGTTTTATTTGAGTGTTGCGGTTCCCCCTCCTTTTTCCCCGTGACTATGGGTTTTTATTTTTTACACTGGTGCAAAACCGGGGGGAAAGGGGGGGGCCCTAGAACCCTTTGCGCTGGGGTAAACCGGGGTGGGGAAGGGGCGTGCAGTCGGGCCGGGGGCTGGGGGTGGGCTGGGTGATTCCCCGGGGGGGGGCTCGCTGCGGCCGGTGATGTGGGGGGGCCCCTGGGGTGAGGGGGGGGGGTGGCGCCGTTGGGGGGCGGGTGCTCCCATCCAAGATATGGGGGAGAGGGGCGGGGGGATTCCTGCCGGCTCCCCAAAATAGAACCGTCGCCGTCCCCCCCCGGCAGGACGAGTGTCGTGCCGTCCCGAGGGCTCCCCGTGCGCCCGCCAGGCACCGGGAAGACTCCCACGCTGGTGGGGGGGCCGGCGGCAGGTGTCTGGGAACCGGATTTTTTTTTTTTTTTCCCCCCCCTCTCGTCTCTGTCGCCTCATCCTTCCATCTCCCTTTTTCTGCCTCGTCTGTCCTTCCCCCAAGGTCCCGCGAAAGCCACCGTGGCGGTGATTTGGAGAAGGGGGGGTAGGCGCAATCACCGGGAGTACCCCGGCCTGCGAGGGCGATGGGGGTATGTAGAGTGGGCGGGCCGAGAGCCGTGGGAACGGGCAAGGCCGGTGGAGTGATTGGGAATGGCGACACCTGCTCCCTCACCGGTCTCGAAGTCCCAGGAGGAGATCGGGAGGGATACAAAAGGGGGCGCGACGGGAGGAGAGAGACCAGGCCTGGGTTTTATTTTGGGTTTTTTTATTTGTGCGCTGTAATATAAGCCAGGCTCATAGGCTTGAATTTATCCTGCTTGAATTTTCTAAGAAATGCACATAACTTAAGTAGGCTACTAAATTTTAATCTTTGAATATTAAATATTTTAACTACAGTGTTTTTTCTTTAATTTTCCACCTACTGCAACCGTAAATGTAACACATTGGCAAACCAAAACTGACTGTTGCGAAAGCCTCATGACCTGCTTGATAACTTGTGGTTAAAGCACTCTCATCCGCGCGCGCTCACAGCGTAAAAGCTCATTTTGGTTGGCCACCTACTGTATGTATAGATTCTAGACATGTGCCCGTATTCGGTAATCGATATATCACAGTAATGAATATATAATGATTTATCGGGGCATTCTAACTACCATGAATAATTATACATTACAAATTATTTAGAATTTGGGATGCATTTTTAAGAATTTTTTCCCCCATCAACTGGTCAAAATGCACAACACCGCTGTATGCTGCTTGAAAGACATGTGTGCCGCTCTGATGTAAACAAGCACGCATGAGAAGCACATGGGGGAGAATGTGAGAGATGCGCTGAATGAAAGCATATTCACTCTCTGACAGCAGAACTGCAGAAAATGCAGCCGTTAACCTGGAAACCCCATAAATAAAGCAGCTGCGCTACTTTCTAAAACGTATTTAAATAGATTTAAATTGACATTCAGATTTGTCGATTTCGCTATGGTGTTCATTACAGTGCCAAATACTTAAATATTTAGACTTAATAGGCTATTCATTTTTAAACTTTTTTTTTTACATTTTAATCTGGACTACAACATGCCCTAGATATTGTTTGAAAGTGTTTTGATTCTTTATTGTTCGTTCACACTTTACATTAGGGCTTCATTAGTTAAAATTAGTTCATTCATTAGTAAACAAACTGCCAATGAAAATTCTTCTGAACATTCATTAATCTTAGGTATTCAATATTTAATAAGACATTGTTAAAATCAAAAGTTGCAACTGTGTTATTTAATGAGATAACATGAACTAAGACTTGTATTTTTAATAAAGATTAAACTTCTGTAGCAAATGTAGCTATTGCTCATTGTGAATGTTAAAGCATTAACTAATGAGGTCTTATTGTAAAGTGATACCTATTGGTCTTTATAGTTCCTTGCACATTAATCTGTGTAAAATATTTAACTTTATATATTTTTCGGTATTGCTTTATTGTATTTAAATATTCAGTTATTTTTGTTTAAGAAAAATAATTATATAAAATAATAATAAATAATAATTATTAATCCTTTTATACTGTATTATAACCACTTTTAAAAAATAAATTTCAATATCGGATAATACCGTATACCATATTAAAAGCATAAGCAATTAATCGCAACATGAAATCTGATACCGCATATCCCTAATAGATTCTATAAATAAATATAAATATATCATTATTTTTTTTTTATTTCTTCTTATTAAAAGTTACAAAAGTGATTTAGTCATTTAGATTTCTCTCACTGTTGTTTGATTAATATGAATGGCAGACCATAGTTTGTTTCAACGGCTTAAAATCGGTTGTTTTAAAACTGCAGTGCTTAAACGTGTCTCCATTTTTTTTATGTAGTTGTTTGCCAAGCTACAGATGTAGTCCCTCATTTAGGAAACGAGCTCCTCATTTTGTCGTTTTGGCTTGTCGTTCTCTTATTTTAAAGAGTTTTAAGATCGCAGTCATCCAAATGATGAAAAGGTATAACCATAAACAATGTATTTTGTGACACCATGAGATAAACGATAGAGCATAATATGAAACGATAGACTTTTTATTTCGTCCAAAAAACGGAAAATAAAAGAAGTTACCATGCAAACCAGTGGTTGTGTGGAGCATTTTACAAAAGTTTAGAGGATTTAAGTTAATCGTGTAAACATAAGCACATATTTAATATCTGAAGTAAAAAATTAAAGCTAGTAGCTTATTATAGTAAAATGAATAAACCCCGTTACGGGGTTAAACCAACCCATTATGCGGGTTAAATAAACAACCATTATGCTGGGTTAAATAAACAACCCAATTGCTGGTAAAATTAACCCAACATGTGTTCGTTAGGGCTGGGCGATATGGAGCAAAAAATATATCTCGATATTTTGCTATATCTCGATATACATATATATCTCTATCTTTACAGGAAAAAAATAACCCCCACAAAATACCGTAAAAACAAAGAGGCCAAATACAGGTCAGGGGTAGGGGCCCTATGAAATGTTTTATGTGGGGGGCGTCAAGCAGAGGTTTTAGGGTTTACCTAATGCTGTGTTTAAAAGCAAGTGGAATTATTTGAAAGGCAGACAAAGAACTTAATGTGTTACGATTATGTTCGTTAAAAGAGCCTTTAGGTGAAATGGGGTGGGCCCCCGGCTGAAATTCTAGGGTATTCACTAATGGGCTGGAGTAATCAAACAGTGAACGGTGCATAAAACATTCTTTATTATCTTTAATATTGATAAATTCCAAGCTGACAACTTTCTTTTCTGGTTAAATAACGAAAGGGGATTTACTAGGAAAGAATAATACAGGGAAGACACATGTTCTGTGTGATTATATCCTTAAATATGTTGCGTTTCCATTGTAATATTAGTATTAGTAGTAGTAGAGCTATGGAATCTTCTCGCTGAGGCAATAGAGCTAGTAATATATTTTCTGGGTGGCAAATACTTTTATTTGAGCGGGGTTTACGTTAGGCAGTTCTTGTATGTGATAGTGACAGTGCTATGATGTGATATGACGCTAGTTTATTCTGAAATTCAACATGGTCAGATGCAATGAAGTGACTCTCACTGGCAGTTCTCGGAGTATGCTTGTTCATAGTGTATCACACTCCTCATTTTAGTGATAATGACAGTACGTCTGAAATCACAGTGAGCTAGGCTGGCAGATAAAACGGATAACAAGTAGCGGTATCAATGATAATACTATGTAATCAATACATATCATAAAACCGGCTTCGATAAAAACGTTCGATATTTTGCTGTTTTCTACAAGCCGGACAATCGTGCGCAGATAGTCTCCAGAGGCAAAAAAACCAGAGGTTGCGGAAGCAAGTTTGGATTACATGAACAACCTGTACTCGTCTCATGTAACACTACCTAGCAACGTAGGGAGTGGACCATATGACTGTATAAAAACGAGGGAGTGACAACGCTACGCAACCCAATCATGTAACCGTTTGGTTGCGCCAGCAGATTCGTTGTCTCGTGTTGGATCTCTATTTCAGTAACAGTTACCCTTGGGCGTGGAGTGATAAGTGGAAATGCCTTATATTGATCAGTGAGTGATTGTAGGTATATAGATGACCAGAACTGTCTGCGTCGCAATTTTGGACATCGGGCAGTTCCCAATGGCATACAGTTACCGAGTAGAACGAGGCACGTCTGGAGAGCGTCCTCCTCGCTCCCAAATTAAAAAACTTAATTTTCTATTTCGCACTGAAGAAAGAAATAAGACATGGATCTCTATGCCTATGGGTCGTGGGGTGAGTAAAATTGGGGGGACTAAAATTCATGAGAGACGGGAGGGCGCCTGCGAGCACCAGGACACAGAGAACACAAACAAAGCATAAGTGGCGAATCAAGAATTAAATATAAACAATAGCAGGTCGCTTCTCAGAAAATTAGCAATATGTGAAAAGTTCATATATTTTCGCATAATGTAATGATAAAAATTAATACTTTATATACATCATTTAGTATTCCATTGCACACTCAACTGAAATATTATCAGGGTTTGCTTGTTATGGTTTTAATACTGATGATTTTGGCATAGCAGCTGCCTGAAACCCAATTCCTATCTGCAAAACAAATAGCATATTGGCATGAAAAGGTTCTCTAATAGACGAGCATATCATAAACGCTAATGCATCTGAATCAACTAATACCTCTAGAACACACCCATGCAAAAGATTCCTGATGCTTTTTAAAAACTCGACCGGCCTTGTTCATACTTCAAAAACGTCCGGCAGAATCGATTGGTAAGACTGTGGACGGGCTGACTGCTGTCCATGCAAAGGCCTCATTGCATCGCCGCAAGCAAGAGGGATAGACTAGCAGAAAAGAAATTCTGAAGCATGAATAGTGCTGTTCGCGCAGAGTGCTGTAACAAAGGCACAACTCAAGTAGGGAAGTCGGTGGGAAGGAAAAATTTGTGGCACAAAAAACTGCTGGCGACATAACGCCGGAACGAGAGTGACCAGACCCTGACCGGAGAGATTGTGGAGAAGGACGCGATTCCGTACCTTGGGGGACCTTGGGCGGAAAGGACGACAAAAAACAGTGACTGAGTCCTGGAGTAGAAACATCCAAGCGCTTAGGTTCCCCCGTGCGACAGGTAACATGTGGATTTTGAACCAGAATACAGCAGCTGCAGAAATTCGGCGCGAACTTGGCTCAGAGATAGGGCAGGCAATGGACTGTTGGCTCACCACATGGTCTCAAAGTACTTTTTCTTACATCGTAGGTTCACCTCGTGATGAAACAAATTTGTATGTCTTCAGAAATCAACCACAGTGCCACAGTCTGGAGGAAGACTGGGGGAGAATGAAATGCAAAAATGCCTGAAGGCCTTCAAGTAGTCGAAGCTACCCAGGTCAGTCCAGTGATGGTCTGGTGGAGGTGTTTTACTGTCACTAAGTGTGAACTGGCTGGTGTTGGTTCCACTGTGTTTTATCAAGGGCAGGGGTCAAGTGCAAGCTAGTCTATTCTAGTAAAGATAAAAGGGAAAAGACAGAGAGATTCTGGAGGGCACAATAACTGCTTGCTTCCATCTGTTTTTACCGTTTTATGGAGATGAAGATCAGATTTCATATTTTCAGCACGAAACCTGGCACGTACCTGCTACACAGTGCCAAAACCACTGGGTGAATAGTTTTATGTCTTTTTACTCCTGAATGGTTAGCGGGGGGGGCCCACTACTGACCATGGTATTACTGTGCTGCAATTGGACTGCCAACTCTCTGGCTGACCTGAACCCCATAGAGAATCTGGGGGATAATATTTGTGAAAGAGAAAGTGAGAGAGACGCAAGACCCAACATCTCTGCGCATGAGGGCTTGAAGGGCCGTGCTATCAGAAGTCATCCTGGGATCCTCCATAATACAGCCTCAGCATGCCACAAGGCTGATTGCAATTCCTATGCACGGCCGGCTATTGAATGCATCAATTTCTGCAAGGATGTCCTCGACTGCAAGTATTGAGTGGCATTACTGAAGCATAATTTATTTTAAAAAAAAGTTGAAGGTTGGACAATTTTTTGTATTAAAAACACTCCTTTCTTTTATTGGTACAGATGAAATATGCTAATTTTTTGAGATAAGGAATTTTGGGTTTTCATGAGTCTGTTATGCGGCGAAAATCATCAGTATATAGAAAGCAATAAAAGGACTGGGGCTGAAATATTTACATGTTGGTGTGGCAAATGAATCTAAAAATATATGAAAGTTTTAATTTTTATCTAATTACACTTATGGAAAATAATGAACTTTTTGCACAATATGCTAATATTTTTTGAGAAGGACTCTGATGAGTAATCGATATAATTTTAATTTAATTTAATAAATTTATGCATTTAGCAGACTTACTCCAAAAAGTTTACTCTTACAGTGGCATTCAGGCTATTCAATTTTTAACCTATCATGGGTTCCCCGGTGGAAGTCGAACGCCCCAACTTGCGGCTTTCGAAAGCGCTAATGCCTTTCTACCACAATTGAGGCTAACAGAGAGCACCTATATATATAATGATATATATACGTGCTTATATAACGCTTATGTCAGTAAGAAAATTCGCTATTTTAATAATATCGAGAATATCTGCCCACTAGCGATGTCAGGTTCGCTATATTTACCAAGAGTTCCTTGGGTAACAACATGGCGCCATATTGGGTATGTTGTTTAACCCATGTGATTTTTCTTAGGAATGGCTAGGTCATTTTGTTACGCCAAATTTTGCATAATGTCGACGAGGGCGATGTATTCTGACCGTCTGTTGGATGTTTATTTATGCCTCTATATTGGATATCCTGTTACTAATCTGTTGACACCTAACTGTTAGATGCTGGTATAAATAAACCTATGGCATACAGAGTCGAAATTACTATTGATTGTGCACATTGGTATTGTATAGTCATAATTTGCAATTAAAACTGAGCTAGAAATATTTTTTTTTCATTATTTTAACCATTATATAACTGTAAGATGAAAATATGAGGCGAAAAATTGTTTGGGTCACTAGTTTCCACTGACGAAACTAGATTAAAATTCTCAGACACATGCTAGTCGACTTAAATACTTGAACAAACTAAAACAGGACAATTTGACTATATATACATAAAAAAACTAAAAGTCATTCGACAGGCCAGGACTAAGACTAATCTATAAAATAGCTGACGCAAATTATACAACTAATTATTGTCATCGCACCAACATGAAAGAATTATTTCATGAATGAC
This sequence comes from Cyprinus carpio, assembly GCF_018340385.1. Lineage (NCBI taxonomy): Eukaryota > Metazoa > Chordata > Actinopteri > Cypriniformes > Cyprinidae > Cyprinus > Cyprinus carpio. The sequence continues at coordinate 28,248,616 of NC_056585.1, read as the reverse complement.
CTAATTGAGTCAACAATTAATTTTAATGGCGGCAGCCTTCGGGGAGACAGGCTACACTTGTAATGTTCTACTAAAAAAACAGGTTGCCGGGGAAACATAGTAAAAAAAAAAAAAGTTAGCGCACCCGCCCAAAGCAACTTGACCTGGCCCATCGAAACATCTGTAGGTTGTTCATGTAATTAACACTCGATGTCAAAAGAAGATGCGAGTGTCTCTATACTCTGAGAAAGTCAATTTGTTTTATTTTTCACTTTAACAAGTGATGCTAGGCAAAGAATCAATGCAAAATAGACTTTTTCGCACAGAGAAGGGGGGGGGGGATTGTACCCACTGTCTAGTACACACCCAGAAATCTTTTTGTGTTTGCCTATCATTTTAAGCTGACAACTGTTTTATTAATCTCAGGGAGTTCAATGCAGGGATTCACAAAATACACTTGCTCTTGAAATCGATGGCTCAGCTAGCCCAGTTTATTTGGACCAGCTGGTTGTTTCCAACACATGCTGTTATCGTCGGTCAGACCAATCACAACAGACTGGGTCATTTTGACGGCCAATCGCAGAGCTTTAGAGTAGGCTCAGAGGAAAGGAGGGGGTTTATAGAGAGACTGAATAATAGAACTGCTATGAAATAATCTTTTGACAATTGGCTGAAAATTAGGTGATATGTTAAAATGCATATTTTTGAGAAAATAAAAAAGTTTTTTGATCCTGCTTGCATGCATGTAAACGCAATTGTAGGAGACTCCCAAGAGGCAACAATAGGAACTTTTTAAAATATTATAATATGGGCACTTTAAGTATAAGAAATGTAAGGTGATCTAATAACTTACATGTTTTTTGGGCATCTATTGTCTCCTCCTCGCTTCCCTTCCTAACTGCACTGCAGAAAAATAAGAAAAAACTTGCTACCTCGTAATACAGGTAGTGTAGGCCCCTAAAAAGGAGCAACAAAAGGAATAATCGAAGCAACCCTAACTTCTTTTTCTATATTTCCACACAGAGCAAAAAGTAGAAACTCGCAATTAGTCTTCATCAGTCCAAAGTTCATAATATTAGCCTAATATTTGTAAAAAGGACAGATACTGTATTTTGATCTCAGTTCAGAGGAGTAGTATCATTGTAAATATATCTTAAAAAGAACAGTACTCATGTTAATGAATTAATTTTAGACTGATAAAGAAACATGCATGAATGAGAAAAAAGAGCAGACGGCGCGGATCAGTTCTGCACAACATGAAGTCAAAGAACCCAGTGTTATGCTTCACGATGGACAGCCAAGCATGCACAGAAAGTTGATCTTCTCACACTTCTCTCACATCCATTTTAGGAAAGTGTGTGGTAATGAAGTTGTGCATGGTATGTATACAGCAACACAGGCTCATTGTACTCATGTTTGCAGCTATACAAACACACACAACATTTATCTGTTATTTTGATTTCAAATCCAAATGTTATTACTGAAAATCTTTTTTTCCAGCATTGAATTATCTTTTGTACAGAGCAATAAAATCTTTATAGAGGCACATTTACATTTAAAGGCAATAAATATAAACAACGTATTATTCAGTGCATTTTACAGTTTCATAAAACCCCATTCATCAGGCTGCATTAGCCTACATCCCAAATGGCATATTTTTTTTTTTTTTTACCATTTAAGGTGGTAGAGAAAAACACTAATGTTGACTACTATTATTAAAGAGAGGCTTTTAATGTGACACAAATAGGTTAGAGATCAGTCTGACATTTTTTATGAATAATTAAGATCACACTTGCTCTTAGAATATCATATTACTCCCGGATCTTGGCTAATTTGAGAGGGTCAAGACCAATCTGGTGTTCATTGTTCACCTGACTCGGGCTATGATCTGCAGCAACTTATCTTTCCTGGAGAAGTCGAATTCACAAAATTAACCACTGATGTTGGTGAAGCAGTTGATTGAAAAGAATCATATCAAAAGATTTCCTCATGAAAAGAACATCACTATCAAGTCTCGGACAAGATCTCAATTTCCCTCAGTTTACCAACGAGGGAATAACAGCATGTTTTCTTGAAATGAAGTGAAGAAAAACAAAGTTTCATAAAACCTCAATCAAAGCAGCAGACACATCAGCCCATCGCAGTGTCATTTAGTTATCATACTGTCCCCCTGCTACATGGCTTATAAACTGTACCACAATAACTTCTTTAACTATAAGTGTGCCTTGACATGTTATTTAAACGTGCCACCTGCTGCAGAATATTGGAGCAGCTTTCCAGTGGTGGAGAATCTGCTGAGCAGGGAAGGCCTGAATAGGACTCCATTGTTGCTTTTGTTTTTCCTTGATAACTTAGGTAAGTTCCATGGATTTTGCTTTTTCACACAACTAATCATAGTGTTTGGCTTTTGCTTTTGAATATGCTGCCACCGGCAGATAGCAGATAGATATCCGGCCAAGCTACTACCATGTACACGCAGCGGAGTTGTATAAAATAGTGAGTAGCAGAGTCCCGCTGGGTATGAAGTGCTGTTTGTTTTAGTGCTTTCATATATCAACATTGTTTGGCAAAAATCGCTTTAGTGTACCTTTAAGCTTAAAATGATACAACACATTTTTAATTTCCTTTCTCATGCACTATGTAAACCCTCTAACATTTGCGAGTAAATAACTCACATGTGACTAAATGATGTTTACTATTAGCCAATGGCTAATAAATTCCCTCATATTTTAATCACCAGTGTTTGAGTTGGAGGCTAAGTATAAGTTTAGCACACATATATACATCACTTCCATCAAGCTTATCTGTGCTATTTTCAGTTCATCTGAATGGCTGTGCAACGCGACCTGCATTTGATCGAAGCGTGAACTCCAGTGTGAAGGCGCACGACTCGTTGCCGCTTTGTCTCACACACACAGAGAGACAGAAAAGAGAGAGAGAGTGAATCGACGGAGCATACGTAAACGATATACTTTGTTGCATTTTCCTCGCCAAAATAACGACGCTCCTTTGGAATTCTTCAGCTTTTAAGAACTGCCGGGTTTTCTCCGTAATGGGTGGAGCTAATGCACAAAAGGCAACTTTACTGGCTAGCACTCACCTATTATCATTCCTGTTCAATTCAGCAAATCAGTTCGAGTTCGCACCAAACCTGATTAATATTCATGAATCCAGCAGTTTATTAACTTTAGTAACTTAGTGCGCTTTTATAGTTCTTATTAGTAGAATTCGTGATCATTATCATCTTATCAGTATATTTTGTTTAGTTTTATTCTAACTTTTTTTTTTTTTTTTTACAGAAACACTGAATGACCAAAAAAGCACCACCACTGGCGTGGAGTTAAATGTTCAGTTAAAATGATCAATAGCATTCAAACATGGTTATCAAGCTTTATTTCTAATTACTTAAATTCTATTATTAAATACTACCTTGATTATTATAATGCTTGACTGACTGATGTTAATTATGTGACTTTCAGATATTTTAAAAAACCGCCATTTTAAAACATTCCTTATATACAGGCCCTTTTCTCAAAAAATTGAAGTATTATCAGGAAAAAAGTTCATTATTTTCCATATAATGTACGATAAAAAATTAAACTTTCATATTTATTGTTTTAATAATACTGATGATGTTGGCATACAGCTCATGAAACCCCAAAATTCTCTATGGGGTTCAGGTTCGTGAGAGTTGGCAGGCCAATTGAAAGCACAGTAATACCATGGTCAAAAACCATTTACAAGTGGTTTTGGCACTGTGAGCAGGTGCCAGGTCGCGGCTGAAAACGAAATCTTCATCTCCATAAAGCTTTTCAGCAGATGGAAGCATGAAGTGCTCCAAAATCTCCTGATAGCTGATGGCTGCATTGACCCTGCCCTTGATAAAACACAGTGGACCAACACCAGCAGCTGACATGGCACCCCAGACCATCACTGACTGTGGGTACTTGACACTGGACTTCAGGCATTTTGGCATTTCCTTCTCCCCCAGTCTTCCTCCAGACTCTGGCACCTTGATTTCAATGACATGCAAAATTTGCTTTCATCCGAAAAAAGTTCTTTGGACCACTGAGCAACAGTCCAGTGCTGCTGCTCTTGCTTTCATCCGACAGGCGCCTGTCTGCCGCTGTTTCTGGTTCAAAAGCACACGCCTGTGCACGGGTGGCTCTGATGTTTCTACCCAGACTCAGTCCACTGCTTCCGCAGGTCCCCAAGGTCTGGAATCGGGTCCTTCTCCACAATCTTCCTCAGGGTCCGGGTCACCTCTTCTCGCTGTGCAGCCGCTTTTTGCCACACTTTTTCCTTTCCCACAGACTTCCCACTGAGGTGCCTTGATACAGCACTCTGGGAACAGCCTATTCGGTCAGAAATTTCTTTCTGTGTATTACCCTCTCGCTTGAGGGTGTCAATGATGGCCAGCAGTCAGGTCGGCAGTCTTACCCATGATTGCGGTTTTGAGTAATGAACCAGGCTGGGAGTTTTTAAAAGCCTCAGGAATCTTTTGCAGGTGTTTAGAGTTAATTAGTTGATTCAGATGATTAGGTTGATAGGCTCATTTAGAGAAACTTTTCATGATATGCTAATTTTTTGAGATAGGAATTTTGGGGTTTTCATGAGCTGTATGCCAAAATCATCAGTATTAAAACAATAAAAGACCTGGAAATATTTCAGATTGAGTGCTGTACATGTTTATACTTTTCATGTTCATACTTTTCAGTTGGCTTTTACTTTAAAAATCCTTTCTTTCAGAGATTGGTCTTAAGTAACATTCTAATTTTCTGAGATACTGAATTTGGGACTATTGTCAGTTATAATCATCAAAATTGCACAAACATTTGAAATATAATTAGCCCGTGTGTAATGAATGGGTATAATATATACAAGTTTCTCTAATTTTTGAATGGAATTAGTGAAATAAATAATCTTTTGATGATATTCTAATTATAAGACCAGCACCTGTATATATAAGTCTGGCGAAAGTAAACTAAAAATGTAATGCAAGCTTAAATGTATGACTACAATTGCTAAGGTGTCCTGTGAGAGGGTCAGTTTTGGGAGATATGAAGTAATCACATTTCATGAATCATTTAAATCCTAACATTCTTCTACCTGAAGACCTGACTCCTCCTGTCAGATAATCAACCAATTACATTTTGTTGAAACTGTAGGGTTGTTTGTGTATTCATCTAAAGACCAGCTAATTTAGGCAAAAACAATTTCTAGGACATTGGGGGAGATATAGGCTAGCGCTTTTTTTCTTTCTTTCTTTTTTTCTATGCCTGGCAATGAAGTCTTTGAAAAACTGCACACTCTTCAGTTCATAGGATTTGAAGACGCATCGGTTTCAACTGGGAGTGAGACGATGAAACAAGTACATGCAGCCCCACCACATTCAGGTTTCTATCCTGAGGCCACAAGAGGGCGTGCATCGAGCAGAATATTATGCACGCTTTCTTCAAAGTTTAATACAACAACAACTATCTTGGAGAAAAGTGCATAATGTTTTAAAAATAATGTTTATAAACCATATATAACACCATTGTGCTGTTTAGACAATTAGAAAAGAAAAAAAACAGCACCATGCGCAGTATGTATAGTTTTAACACAGCGTCTCAAAACCAATCACAAAAAGTAGCTACTTTCTTCATTTAAAAACTTTAGATACAGTCGGATGGGAAAACCGCCAAAAAGTCTTGAGACATGTTTTGAACTTATAAGTTGAACTTACATTAATTTAAGTAAGTAATAGTAAGTAAATGGCTTAATTTATGTAGAGTCAGCTAGTCTCAAACAAATAGCTGTACATGTATAATAACACTTCAATAACATCTGTTGTGATGTAGAGTGGAATCACACTTTAAATCTTCTAAATACTATGTCTGCAGTCATGAATCAATTCCTTACAAAACTTACAGTCTCTGAAATACATCCAATTGTTAAACCACTTTGAATGAATGAATGAAATTAGAATGAATGAATGAAGCTAAATATTCAGCATCTGGGTATACAAGGATAACCCAACATAAATTGTAGCCTAGAATGATTAGTTCGTATAGATATGGGATTATAGAAAAGGTTAAGATCTTTCCAGAATTCTAACCATCAGGTATGCAAGCTTAAATTGCGCTTCATTTCGCTACTGCCCAAATGCAGCTTACATTCTTCTTATTTTGTTAATATTAGGGTACGTCTGAAGTCCTCTGAAATCTGCATGCATGAACGAATTTACATAATGTTACCAACCCAATGCTCTCGCTGGAATTTGCGTAGCGACGTCTGATACGCTAATGTCGCTTCGCTTGCTAAATACTTATAAGCCGGCTGCGGTCCTGCCCGGCAAGCGACATAATTTAATAAGGCGTTTTTGAATGTCTCATAAATTGTACTGGGCTATCACGTAATCCCATAATGGGATTTAGGGCATTTAATCAGTCAAGTAAAACAAGTTAAAGCATTGCCCGGCTTACCCAATTAATAACATTTCCACAGGCGAGGTCCTGGCCAACACTATTGCGAGTTGAAGATATAGCCGGTGGTTTGGTAGTATTTCGCGAACCGAATGCCACGGTATTGCCAGCGCTTTTCTTAACGTTGGGGTCTTTAAAATAGCAGTAAAGCATCTACTCAGATTGAGATGTAAAACTTATTAGAGACTGTGGTGAGGGGAAAGTTCAGCTGAGACAAGTAGCCTGATACCCAACAAACTGCCTTTATAGTGGCCATTATACTCAAGGCTGCCTGTCTGATGGCAATTATGATTTTAAAAACATTAGAGTTACATTTGCGACCACATGTCAGTCAAGACATGTGCCGCAATCAGGTTTGAATAGAGGTCACTCACACTCTTATAGTAACTTGTTTTCCTTCTACTCCAAAGCTGCCAAGCTTGATTTGCACATTATCATTTGAAATGTTGTGGTATCTATTGGACTTGTACATGGTCCAATATTGCACTAAGTGTGTCCATTGCAATACAGACGTGCTTTTTAAATGACTTGAGGATCGTACAAAACCGGCAAACGCATAGCTTTGCTTTCTGCGGAAGTTGATGCCATGGGGCGGCTTATAGACGGGAGACCTTAGGAAGAAAGCGTACGCAGAACGTAAACAGAGATATAAGACACTCAAAATAACTGTGAAAAACTCACTACAGGAAAACACTGCGTTTTCTAAAACAATGAAAATGTCCCCCAACATGTAGCCACATCCAGATAAAGGCGCACTGTTATTTCCAAAATTGGTGATCACCGTATATCCGATGGCACGCAACACTGTTATAACGGTGATGGTTAGAGAAGGCTCAGCAACTCTACTGCAAAGGGAGATTAGCTAAAATGGCCAATATGACTGGCCGGCGTTAGAAGGCAGGCATGAGGCGTGGTTCGTTGATAGAGGGAGAAGGGGATGCAAGCGCCTCTCCATGTCAGGTTGGTGTTAGATTGAATTTAGAGGGGTCACAGCAGTGGCATACCCTGTGGTGTACCACGGGCGGTACGCACTGTGCGTACCCATGGAAGCTCAGACTGACCACGGCATTTGCCCCGCAAACATTTCAGCGGATTGTTATAGGCCGGTGTGTCCCATATTTCTGAAGTCGACTGAACCAAGCTACGACATTAGTTATGAGTTTATCAGTCTTTTTGCATGCCAAAAATCAATTTCTGCTTATAAATATTATGCCAAATAAAAGCAGAAAAATACGCACTTTCATAAGATCGGTTTAGCCGCCAGCAATTAATTTTACAGAAGGGAATACAGCGAATTCATGACAACGTTTTTACATTAAAGCTACCCATACAATTTATAATTGAAAGGAGTACCTATATTGTTGACGTCCGTGCAGGGCTCTGATCCACTTCGTCCTACACTGTTTTTGTTGTCTGTTTAGGTCTGTGAGCATGCAATGTGATCATCGGCGTATGTTTAGCTTTTGACACTGGTAGGGACATAAACCCAAGTAACACCACACACACACACACAAAATAAAAAAAACCCGCAATATTGCTAAGTTGTTGTGAACCAACAAAAAATTCAGACTAGTACTGGTTGTCTGTATCACATCATTTTTATTTGAATTAATCAAATTGGTCCCAGGATTAATTCTGAAAGAATACTCTGCTGTAATAACGAACACAACTTTCATGCATCTGATTGAACCGCACACTCTTATTGCGGTGTTGTTTTCAAACAGCATCAATTTCAGGGATTAAAGTTTGTCGCTGCTCAGGAGATGCTGTTTCCAGAAATCCTGCTGCGCCCTGGGGTGCCACTTACACACTCTTAACCAACCTTAATATATATATGCTCTATGTATATATATATATATATATATATATACCGCCACTAATATATATAACTCTATATATATATACATATATTTATATACCATTAAATACGTTATATTTGTCCCAAATTATTGTTAATGTTCATAATGACTTTTATCTAGACTGGAAGGTGTGTATCAAATTCGACCTTTTTCTGTCCGATTGCGCTTTCTCTTTCCGTTTGCTCTGTTTTGTCAAACACCTTCAAAAAACTTCAAACTCATCGATGCAACTTTGTTAAATCCTGAGGTGAACTTCTATATTAACTGTTTTTGGACTGCTGTCTTGGTGGGTAAATACCGTGAGGTTGTTCTAATCGCGGCGCTGCGCTTCTCCTCCGGTGAACTACTTCGCCATGTATTAAATGCGCGTCGTTGAAAGCGCACAGTTTTCTACATAAAACTTCTTACGTAGCCTAATATCAATGGTATGTCTTTTTCAGATGCGACCAGTACAAAAACACATCAAATATTTAAATGTTTTGATCAAAATTATTGCTAGGGGACAGTTTGGCACTCACTGGACGTGATAGGGACACGTCCTGGTGTGTCCCCCCAACCCCTAATTCTACGCCCTATGTGATATATGTATTTTACCGTTTTTGTTGAGTTTTAAACATGTGACATTCGTTCTGGCTGGCCTTTGCAGACGAGTATCACGACTGAAAGAGGTACAGATTGCTCAGACGATGGCATCTGATATTTGTGGTAGGCTGCTGGGGTCCAAAAGAATGTTACAACACATGACAGCACGGATCCACGCTCTCACTGTCCCACAGATGGTCGCGTAGCGCTGCAATTCAGCAGAGTGCTTTGGTTCCTTTATTCTGTTGGAGATGCGTAAAAACCTCAATAAAGAGAACTTATTTGCCGCACAATAAAAATAGTCTAGCACTGAAATCGCACATATTCATCACCTTCCCTGGCCACAGAACTATTGTTGTATGTGGGAACTGGTATACTATGTAAAAAAAAAAAAGAAAGAAAAAAAGAAGAAAAGTTGTGTTAGACATGCGGTGCTGGTAACAACTATTGTTAGTCTTCGGACCCAGTAGAGATTTACCAGAGACTCTCTCAGAAGCCACCTCAATTTTTTTTTTAAGTGCCTTGGACATCATGGAGTGTGTCCAGAAGACTTACTCATGCTAGTTGTAAGAATTATATTTGTGGGAAGAATATATAAGAAGTATACTATAACTCAGGTGAGAGGTTCTCTTGTGTGTGCTGCTAGGAGGAGACAAGGCTATGCCTAGGGTTGCTTAACATCAGAAAAGAGGAAAATAAAGAGACAATGCATTGGTTTTCATAGAAAAATAAGAGGTTGAGAATAAAGGGACTTTACACACACACACAGGCCTATATCTTTTAGATTTGTAATACTGAGTGTCTTATGCTCATCAATGCTGTATTTATTTGATCAAAAGCTAGAGAAAAAATATTGAAATGAAATATTATTGCAATTTCTAAAATCGAGGCTTTTAATTTATTTCTGTGATGCGCTTTTTGAATTTTTCAGCATCATTACTCTAGTCCTCAGTGTGACATTCTCCTTTAGAAATCTTTTCTTATTCTGATTTATTATTATCAGTCTTGGACCTGTTGTGCTGCTTAATATTTTTTTGGAACCTGTGTTCAATAAATAAAATGGTAAAAAGTAAAAAAAAAAAAAAAAAAAAAAAAAAAAACCAGGTGCATTAAAAAATGAAATATTTTCTAACAATATCACTTTATCCATTGAACACATCAATGCTAGACAAATTATTCTAAGAGTTTTGTTAAAAAAAGAAAAAGAAAAGAAAAAAGAAATTTAAAAAAAAGAAATTGAATAGTATATTTAACACAATTCTTTTTTTTTTTTAAAAAAATACTTTTCTTTTTTAACTTTTTATTTATCAATCCTGAAAAAATCAGGCCCCAAAATATTAAGCAACACACTTTTTCCCAACAATGATTATAAATCAGCTGATATGCCCGGGGATCATGTGACACCTTTAAAATTTGCAAAAAGGCAATTTCACAAATTACTTTTTTTTTATCAAATAAATGCGGGCTTGATGAGGATAAGCGTCTTTAAAAAACATTACAAATCTAACTGATCCCAAACTTTGAGCGAGGGTTTGTAAAAAAGCAGCAACTATCAAAACAGTAAATGTTCTCCTTGTGCAATACAATATGTGCAATACCTTATACTATTTATCACTCTACATCTACATCCCTACAACTTTATTTTTTTATTCTATTCATGATACATTATTTTATCTATATCAAGCCTGTATATTTATCCTGTTGTGTTGCATTGTGTTAGCTTTTATTTAATTAACATGTGTACTGTATTTTTATTCACACTAATTAGTTTTTTCATTCCAATCACATATCTTTTTTTTTTATTATGTGTGTGCTGTTTTCTGTGTGTTTTTGACACTAAAACAAATGCCTTGTATGTGCAAACATATTTGGTAATAAAGCTCTTTCTGACTTCTGATATGGGTGTGTTGCTCAAAATGATTTGCAGAATACGCGTACATTAAATAACCTACCTCCGTTAGGCTGGAGACCGGCTGCTGTTTAAGCTTGGCGATCCAGCTGGCAGAGGATTCAGCTTGGTCTTAAAAATCAAAACAACTTATCTAAAAGAATTATTAATTCTCAATTTAGAGTTTGTTATTCAGTATGGTCTAAATACGGGGACAAACTGTGTTCCGTATACTTTCATCGCAGTTAGATCTTTGATACCTTAAATGTCTGGGGACAATTCCATATTATATGGGCGGTAGGCATCCTAGCTATGCTTGTCCAGACATTCTTTGCAGACCTGCGATTTTGAGCTTTCTCAACACAGCGGGCTAACAACCATAACCGTACTCATGCCAGAAGGATGGCTCAAATCAAAATGACCTTTGGCCTCCTGAAATCACAAGCCTGCACCACCTGAGGGTCTCCCAGACAGGGCCTGTACATATTTGTTGCCTGCGAGTACATAATATTGCCAGCCTAAGAGAAAATAAAGAGTTGCTTGCCCAGGTATTGACTGGGACAATGCTGCCATCTTACCAGATACCATTAATGGTAGACCATGGTTAGAGAGAACAACAATACATAGCATATTATTTCAGTTAATTTTTAGAATTATTTACAGGAATTTAAAATTAATTTTTTTTTTCTGTCATCACCTTCCCTGTCAGCTTTAAGGAGCTTTGAGAGAGAGAAAAAAATAACCATGATTCATTGTTTCATATTACAGTCATGGTTACAGTGTGAACTGAAATTGCTTCTAGTACTCTTTCTGGTTTCTGTACTTTATCACTGTAATGGTTAAACAAATCAAATGCAAAATATAAATAACACATGTATACTATATGATACAAATGTTATGATATTTGACCAAAGCCTTTTAAAGTTTTACTACATTGTTCCTGAAATCACTTTTGGAATCAGATAATCAGGGTAATCAAACCAACTTAATAAAACATGTTTCATGGTAGAGAGTGTTTTGGCAAAAGAACATGTTGGTGGATATTCTACTAATATTAAAATGTGGGTCATTGTTGAGGAATGTCTATTCTGCAATGGGTATAAACTATCTGTTCCACTGATTTGGAAGTATGTTTCTTTTTCCAACATTTAGACTGATTTAAAAAGAAAATATGCAAATTACTGTATGATTTGATTTAGCCATTTGTTATTATAATGTAAAACATTTTTTAATTGTTATTTGTCTTTTAGAATATAAGTAAAACATTTTTAAAAGTACTGCAAGCGTTGCTGATTTCACAATTTGACTAACACATATTTGAGTCAAAATGATCTTCATCTGAATCACAGTGCACCACAATGCAGTATATGATTAAAGACAAAAAACCCACATGGTTAAATTTTCACAATCTTGCACCCCCCCCCACCCTTTTTTTGTCACTAACTGCATTTTGTCAACTAAATTTATAATTTTGGGGCGAAAGAAAAAAAGATTAACAATGTTTATATTCAGACAGTCCCATGTGTGTAAAAAAAAAAACATTCAATTTTGCTTGTTGTAAAACTTTTTTGAATGATTGAGCAAACGATTAGAAATGGCACAGAATAATCATCATAACAAACTTTGTTATGGCACAACAGATTTATTTTTGGCAAAGTTATTAAACAACACATTTTATGGACTCTCAAGGTAAAATAAGAATATTATAAAAAATGCTTAATAGTTGCTTAGGCTCATTTACTTGGAGCATATACTGTATGTACCTCAGAGTAAATCATTAGGACAATCACTAACCATGGCCGCCAATCCTATAAATTATTTTGCATATTAACAATTATACTCCAAGCATAATGTCATTTCTACGCTGAAACATACCTTTTTGAAAATCTTTTTGTGATCAGTGACAATGCACTAATATTTAGAGAGTCGGCTTTAACATGAAACAGAGGAGGCAGCGAGGCATTCTGCCAATCTACAACGCACTGGATAGCTGGCCAATCAGAGCACACCTAAGCTTTTCAAACCAATGAGCTTTGTAAAAAAATGGCCCGCGTTTCAGAAAGGTGGGGCATAGAGGAGAAACAATAATGTACATTATGTGGATAAGAAAGTGTTTTTTGAACCTTAAACCGCATAAAAATAATATTCTTTTTAGCATGACCCCTTCTGGGAAGCTTGAAACTTGAAACTTGATGAGATTCATACTTGGCTTTAATAAACAATACATTGATTTAGCTTTGTTAATGTAAAAAAACAAAAAACAAAAAAAACAATACATATATATATATATATATATATATATATATATATATATATATATATATATATATATATATATATATATATATATTAAGTATTTACCTAAGCTGCTTGTGATGAACTCCGATACATCATGTGGCTTTCTCTTTATTGTCTGTGTTTTTAAAATATTATAAAGGAATTATTATAAATATTATAAGGGTAAAAACAGATTTTAGTGATTTGATATATAAACATTATTTCCAGGTAATTAAATGTTTTTTTTTTTTTTACTTAATTTTAAAATTTAATCTATACAATTTTAAATGTTGGGAAAGGAAACAAAGGGGTATGTCTGCTGACTTCAGATAACTCCGACCATAAATAAATAGGTGTCCCATCTATAATTTGATAATAATTAATTTCGCGGGAAGGTGAAATATGCAAGCTTCACCAACAGGAAGTGTGATTTACTTGAGCAGGTGTGCATTGCCCTTCATCATCACAGTTCCCCGTCCCCTAATTATGCTCACTATGAAGCGCTGCCATCAGGGGCCAGTTGCAGTTGATGTTTTTTTTTTTTATCAGAGCTGTTAGCATCAGTGATGGATACCCATTGACTAAAACTGGCGCGTGGAGAGAAGGGGGGCTCTGTTATCATGGTTGCCAAAACACTTTAAACAGATGTTCTTGCATATGACCGAACACAGGATACACAGGTAACATTGTGTGGAGACCCTCACTTGTGGGCTCTGCATCCTGCCTCATGGGGTGTAAGAGAAAAGAACATTATGTTTGGGCAGCATAAGTGTCAAACTGAAATGTTTTTGTTCTGACATCAGCCTATACTAACAGCCATGCTACAGGAAAGAAGTCTATGGGCTGTAGGCCCTGATTCATTCATAAAAATGTTTACATATTACACATTCACAAGTACTAAATCCATAATGCTTATTAAAGGTTTCTCCGGTTACAAGCCAAAATGTTTTAAACAAAAGATCTAGGTGGAAATTGATGCTTGATTATCATTGATGATAATTTGTGATGTTATCATATATTTTATTTGCTGTTTTGAGTGAAGTGACATGTGGCCAAGTATGAGTGACCCATACTTGCTGGGAGTTTGTGCTCTGCATTTAACCCATCAAAGTGCACACACACACACGGCAGTGAACACACACACACCATGAACACACACCCGGGCTGTGTGGGCATCCATTGTTGCAGGCACCAAGGCAGCAGTTGGGGGGAGCCGGTGCTTTGCTTGCTCGAAGAAGTCTCAGCTCAGTCATTGGTATTGATGGTGGAAGAGAGTGCTGCTTATCCACTCCCCACCAGCAATTTCCGCTTGGGACCTGAGACTCAAACCCGCAGCCTTTGGGTTACAAGTCCAGCTGGGGTGGTGAGGACCACCATTTTCATTTTTAGCTGGACTTTTCCTTTAAGGTTTGACCATCATGCTTAGGTTTTTAGTTCTAGTTTGTAAGCATAGAAATTACTTTTTCTTGTAAGCCTTTTCTCATGAGATTCTTGTGAAAGCTTAGTGTTTATCTTGCTGGCTTATTTTGCTTGAGTCCTATCTAGGGTTTAACAGTCAGGCTGCAACACAATGCCATTTTCCTCCACAAGCCTCTTATGAGAGTCTGCTTGTTGTAGAGTATGTATCTCAATTATGTTCATCAAAATGTAATAGTAAAATAGAAATAGTCCTTTCTGTGTCACAGGTGCTCCTGGAAATACTTATCCAGTCATTTTAAGATTCTGGCTTTCTGATCTATCCTTTATCTAAACCCACACACACAGCAGAAAATAAGTAGTAAGTAGTAAGAAGTCAAAGTGCAGGTCATCAATTCTTCAGCCCCCTTGGTAGACAAGGCTTCAGTGTTTTGCTCATGTGAAGAACCAAACTTCAGACTTACATGGTTTCCAGCAGTGAGCATCAGACTGGCCCTCTATGTAGACAGAATTCACTTTCATTGTCATAAAGATGTCAATTAGCCCCTGAAGGGCCTGCTGTTATCTCAGCCTCTCACTGCTGATGCTTATTTTTCATATACTGTACCTTCATTCCCATCTCGCTATGATGAGAAATACACAATACAGTTCTTATTAGAAGCCAGCTTTACTTTTCACTTTATGTTGTGGCTCAATGTAGTTGAAATACTTAAGGTCTAGCTGCATGTAAAGAAAGCTTTCATAGTGTGTTTAACCATAAAAGAGGTGTTTTTTTAACTTGTGTGGCCTCACCTCAGCGGGAAACTAAATTCACACAGCTGTGTAGCTTCCCTGAGGGACAGGAGAAATGGCCATCACCCAGGCACTTTGACCATATGGTTTGATGTGTGGTTAATGCAAGAGTAGTAGCCGAGATGCAAAGAATGTCGGCTGGGCATATATATATATATATATATATATATATATATATATATCTCTCTCTGCATATATATATATATCTCTCAGAATCCCATCCTAAAGAGTCATGAGACTCATTTATTTATTTATTTGATTTTTGTTTTGTTTTGTTCAGGGACAATTCACAATATATAATGTAACAGTCTTAGCTTAAAGCCTAACTATGATCCAAGGTGGCAATTCCAGCAGTGACATTAAGTAGAACAGTAAGTGTTTATTTAGATTTATACAGTATGCACACAGCACCATAAAACCACATAAAAAAATGAATTTAAGCGTGATTGTGGTTCCCTTTGGCCATTTTGTACACCTAATTGAATTTTTTTAAGTACCACTTATTTTAGACAGTGTCTAAAATCTGCTTAATTGCTTTAGAATTGTGGCCTTAGTGTGGAGCAATGCTGAATATCTATTTATGATTCTGCTTATTATTTTTGGTTTCTAAAGGGAACAGTTAAATTAAACAGCTGCTTTTCATATGATGGTAATTGCATTAGTCACTCCAAAATGAAAATACTGCCATCAGTTCACCCTCATGTCCAAACCTGTATGTTCTTTTTTTTTTAATGTCCTGTTTAATGAGAAAGAAACTCAATTGGGTTCACAGTTGTTTTATTCAGAATATCACCCATTTATGGGTGAACTATTCATTTAATCTTGACATTTGTGCATCTTTGTATAATATGCTCTTATTTGTAATGTGTATTGAAGGGAGGATAGACATTTGTGAAAGGTCAGGCATGCTTTAAATTTGCAGTCTGAATATTTAAATACATTCTTCAAGCCATGCCCATTAAAGCATCTAGAAGGGCTGGCATTACACATGGCGTCTCAATGTCCTGTGTTGTCCAATATTAGAGGTTGTGTTGCATTTGGTGGGAAAAGAGCAGAGAAACTGATGAGCATTGTATTTTTCTGTATTTAATGCTAGTGAAGAACAGCAGGGATGAGGCATATCTCCAAGCATATTTTGCTTGCTGTGTTAATACAGTTTTGAAGGAGTGATGCAGGCATACTCAGAACTGCCCTGTCAATCAAAGAACGTTTTCCTCTAGTCGTTTTCCATGGGTAGAGGTGAAAATGGCCCGTCTCTCCATTCCTTGTAGGTGAATCACTACCTTGTGCTTTTTATCTGGGCATGACCTGTTGCTAGGTAACCCTGGGTCACAGCTGTACAAGGAAAGTGGAGCTTCTTTTTTTATTTATTAGCGAGTTATAGAGGAGGCAGGAGGTAATTT
>NC_056585.1:28142938-28230953 GCF_018340385.1 Cyprinus carpio | reverse complement strand
GAAAATAATATATAGTGCAATATTATACTATACAGAGAGCACAAAATGAAAACAATAAACAACAATCACTGTATACTTTACATATACCTTTGCAGTGCAGTACAGTATGAATTAGTGCAAACAGAATGTCAGGGTGGAGAATAATAGTGAGTCAGAGTCTCACAGTGGCGTAACTGATAGAGTGCAGTGCAAATGAGGCTGCTGGTGTGTGTGTGGTGTTACGAGTTCAGTTCAGTCTGATTACAGTGGCGTAAGGATGGAACTTGTCATGCAGTCCTGCCTGGTGAGGGTTCTGCGATACAACATCTGCCTGATGGTAACGGTGAGAGCAATCCATGGCTTGTGTGGCTGGAGTCTCTGAAGGTCCCCCGTGCTTTCCTCAAAAAAACAAAACAAAAAAAAACTTAGATGTCCTGGAGAGACAAAAACGTTTGGTGTGTTGTAAATCAATAAACAATATCTAATATTATTATTTAGAATTGTTGTAATTTGGATTTGTTTTATTCCTGTTGAATGTTGTTGGTTGTATTTGATTGGTTGTTGGTGGTATGGTATTTATAATTTGAGAAGTTTCTTTTATGGGCTGTAGTTACATCTGTGCTGTCACAGAGCTGTTTGGGAATTCAGTCATCACAGTTTCAGGCTGCAGTGCTGCACTTGGTGGCCACTGAATACACCGTCAACAAAGACCTCAGACCCACTTCTCTTTAGTCTGGACCATGTGAGTGAAGACAAATGTTTTCAGTACCAGTTTTCCTTCTACCTCTTGATGCACTCTTTCTGTACAAGTAGAACATAATACAAGCAGTCATAACAAATCTGTAATGTATTAAAAACTCGTAGTACATATGAAGACTTCAGATGCAAAGATGCCTCTAAGTTTGGTCTGTATTTTTTTTTTTTATTTATTTCTTTAGAAGAACATTTCAGATATAACTTAAAGGCTTTTGCATCTGAAGTTTTGATGTTTAATATGCATTGTTCCTAATTCCTCATTTCTTCTGAAGTCTTCATATACAAAATGTCTAATTCTTTATTGCCATAACAAAAATAGTTTTGGTGTATACAGGTGCAGGTGTCAGTACTCACCATATTCAGCCATTTTCTGCCCAAATTCCAGAAATGATGCACTGATGATTTGCACATTCTAGGAGCTATAAAAAGATGTATATGTGAAAAATGATCATTGCTGACTTGAATAAAAATCAACATCAAATGCTGTACTAATACATTGCTTGAATACAGACATAATACAGACACATCAATGGGAATGAGCACCTTTTCTGTTTGAGCACAATAGAGCCATGTTCATTCCTCATCCCCAACAGGACTGATTTTCTTTGTGTTTTGCTCTGCTGTAAAACAAAAAATATGTCTATTAACCCCATGTTTAATTACTATTGCTGTTTAAACATATGAACTAAGACAGATAATTAAGTTAATTCGACCAAAAGATTCAGGTTAGAGGATTAAATGAATATTGGTTACAATTTTCTACAAACCTTACTTGGAGAGGGCTGATCATGACAAGAACTTGCTGAGCCTCACTAGTAGACGTTCAGATGACAAAACTGAAAAAGGCCATCATGCAACCATCTGCTGTGTTTGTGCCTTACAACAGAGCAAAAGAGAATGTGTGAGTGAGTGAAGGGAGTAAAGGACTAAGATGAAGAGAAACAGGCAGAGAAAGGCAGAATCTTGTGTTTAAGTTTAACAAAATGAGAGGAAAGAAAGCTGTATCTTCAAGCTATATTATTCTGAATTATTTTATGCATGATTACATGCTAGCAGGATTGTTGTAAGCAGTTTAAAGACCTCTTCACACCAAAGGAGAGTCCATACCGCAACTATTTACATTTACAATGACACAGAGGAACAAACATCATTGGAATATATTTTCACGCTGATGAACATAAAAAACAGCCAATCAGAATGCCCTGACTTTAAAAAGCTTGAGCATTTAAAGTGGCAGACAACAACATCACTGCAGCTTGTATAATAATAAACATAACCTTACTGTCTGCTGGTGTGGATGCTAAAATAGTTATCGTAGTTACTATTCTTGGTGTGAACAGCCTTAAATGATCTAATTTGGCCAAATTAACTGAAGCTCTGATGTGTCACATGACGAGTTAAACTAGCATTTCCAGACTTGTTTTTAGACAGATGTGTTCAATTCAAATCAACATGGAAATAAAGGCAGACTGTGAGGTGTGGACAGATATCATGTACTGTTAGAACGGGAAGAGACGGCGCTAATAAAGAATACAGTGGACTCAATATAAACTTTAGGATATAAATGCTCTGACTACTTACAGTGGGCACAGTCTGCCTGAGAGTTGAAGCAATGGTCAATGACAGCAGGAGGAAAAGCTGTAGAGTACGCTTGTACAATATCATATGAATTTGCTGAAATTGTATGAATTATTAATACTTTGACATAGCACAGGGCACGTACTGATGGGGTCGTGGGGTATGTAAAAAAGTTTAAGTAAATGCAGTAAAGTTCTGTCAAGGTGCTCAGACCAACACAGACGTACCATTGGAAATGTTTGCCTTTGCAGCTTTTGGTCTTCTCCGTAAACACAAGATGGTCAAATTCATCCCTCTCCACAAACAAGAGTTTGACAGGCCTTCCTTTGGTCTTCCTTTTCAACTGAAATAAAGAAAAAGGAAAATGTTGTTTTTGTTGTTTTAATACATACATGTTGAGACATGTGTTAGAAATGAATTTATTGATCTAAATATTTGAAAGGAAGGACTATAAGGAAGGTTATTAACACATAAAGTAAGGATAAATTAATTAAAGTAAATCAATTATAACTAAATGTCTTCGACATTACCTGTGAAGTAATATTGCTACTTTTCAGCCCATTCGGTAATGAAAATTAGCAATATTTTACATATGATTTACAGTTTATTTTAATAATTATCAAAAAATATAAAAGGTGTGCATTATAGTTGACACCTGGATGAACAGTTAACAGTTGTTTTCATGACTGTTAGTCATTCTCCTTGCATGCTATTGACGTTAGAGAAGTGTATAGTAGTTTCGCATGTAACTTTAGAGACGGTCCCTAGATTTGCAAATATCGAACGTCCAACTTCAAGCCAACTTTATGCCAGTACGTTACTATGGGTCGTATTTGGGGATAGTGATAAAATGACCTATACGGTCATATGGGTTGGAGGACTTGTTGGGCTGGAGCTCCATTTATTTGAAAAAATAAAAAATAAATACACTATTGGTGCCAGTGGATTCTGGATTCTATAAACTTCTTAGGCTTACAATGCTTTTAATACAATGCTTTTTGAAATTTGACACCAAATATGTTATATGTTGTATAGGTGTTACAGCTTGGCTTTGGATTTTGATATTTTTTTTTTTTTTTTTTTTGTTTCATGAGTCAAAAATCAAAGTACTAGCAACTGATTTATTTAGTGACTTGTATAAAAAAATTAAAGAGAAATAATGTATTATGTATATATTTATATTAGTTGATATATATTAGTTGCAGATTAAAGATTAAACCATATACACTAAATATATACATTACATTTTCAAATGTCATGTTGTGTGTGTGGTTTAGTGCCAGCATTTGAAATTCATGTCAGAGAGAAACAGCTTTTAGCACACACTGTTACACAATACTACTCTGTGGAGCTGTCACGGTCCGTGTGGA
Source organism: Cyprinus carpio (assembly GCF_018340385.1). Lineage (NCBI taxonomy): Eukaryota > Metazoa > Chordata > Actinopteri > Cypriniformes > Cyprinidae > Cyprinus > Cyprinus carpio. Next base: position 28,227,270 of record NC_056585.1, on the reverse strand, counting down.
GAGATGAGGTGAGGACTCAAAGATGCAGTCAAAAAGGCTCTTTATTAATAATGAAAATAAACAAAACTAACAAAAGCTACTCCAAGGGGGAAAACCAGCAGGGAGGCCAGAACAGGGCACAGCTCAGCAAGGCAAGGGAAGGGAAGGCCACACAGGAACAGGCAGAGCAGGCTTAAACAAGGAGCACACAGACACATTAGACCACATACGCCAAATAACGAAACCGCACAGGACTGCAAACACAAGGAGACTAAGTAGGGCAAGTAACGAGGGAGACACAGGTGGAATAACTGAAACAATGAGAAGAATCTGCTGTGCAACAACAGAAGCAATTTTATTTGTGGGGAGAGTAGACCTTATGTTTGATTATAAACAACATGGATTATGACACTATGGTTTTCTCTGGTTTTACCATTTATTGGTATGTGTTAGAGTAAAATGAATATTTTTGTTTTATTCTATAAGCTATGGACATTTTTTATTTTATTTTAGATCATTTATTTGCAGAAAATGAAATAAAATAAAGAAGAAAATTAAGATAAAGAATTAAAGAAAAAATGCCTATATTTAAGACCTCAAATAATGCAAAAGAACATATATATATATATATATTATATATATATATACATACAGAGAGAGAGAGAGAGAGAGAGAAAGAGAAGTTTATATTAATTTTTAAATACAATACTAATGTAATTTAACTTAGGAAGTGTTAAGAAATCAATATTTGTTAATAACCCTGATTTCTGATCACAGCTTTCATGTGTCTTTGCATGCTCTCCACCAATCTTTCACATTACTGTTGGTTGACTTTATGCCACTCCTGGTGCAAAAACTCAAGCAGCTACGCTTTAAGTAGAAATCATTGACCCACATTGACCCTCTCTGAAAAGCTTCCTCTTTCTTTGTTAAAGTGGTGTAGTTTCCTGGTGTGTCAGTAGTGCTGCTGTCTGTCTGTCAGTGAAGACGCTGCGTGAGACTCGATCTGACTCTCTTCTGCTGGGATTGAGCTCTTCTGGAGACTGGACTTTAGAGAAATGATGCTGATCTTTGGACTGATGCTGCTGCTGCAAACTGCTGCATGTAAGTCACTTTCACATCAAACTCATAAATCTCTCAAATGAATACACTAATATTATACAAATAAAACAGTTTAAAGTCAGGAGTCTGAATTCATCACCTCCTTCTTCGTCTGTATAAAGTCTTTACAGAAATCCCTCCGTGCAGGGTATAACAGCTGGACATTCACTGACTGATTAAAATATATAACTTTAGCTTTTAAAGAGCTTGCAGACTAAGCTAACATTTTATTTTTAAATTGTTTACCAGCAGTTCAGTTCTGTATTATGTTATACTGTTTCCATCACATAGTTCAAATACTTTTCTGCTGATCTCTTGCTCTTACAGCTCTGTCTAACTTCCTCTTTCACTCTGTTCTTCCCTGTTTCATCCCTGTTCTCAGTTCTCTATCAGTAAGTCATGTCTGTATCATTGCACTCATCCATATGCTGGCGTACTCCTTAAAATTGTAACATTAGCTCTAAGCAAATATACACATTTTAAATCTCTTGGAAAAAGATAAAATATTGATCTCAAGGTCCTTGAAAATTCTGTAAATGTCTGTAATATATTTCATTTTAATTCATGATGACGTGTGTGTGTGTGTGTTGTTCTTCAGGTCTGGGATAGTTTCTGCTGGTTTGATCAGTCCTGAACCCTGTTACGCAGCTCTGGGAAATAACCTCAATCTGCCGATGGAGCGGGACGCTCAAGAATATGAGCTGAAGATAATAAAGAGAATAAACAACAACACACAAGATGATCCAGTTTGTAGAGTAAAATATGGCAGGATAAGGATGAGGGAATGTGATCTTTATAATAACAGACCTGAAGTGACAGTCATTAATGGCTTTCTGATAATAAACCGTGTGATCAGAGCAGATTCTGGGAATTACAGATTAACAGTCTCTCGTTCAGGCGGCACAGAAACATCTAGAGATCTTCAAGTGATTGTTGAAGGTACAGAAACTCTTTCATCAGACTCATTCCAGTCTCATGTTCTCCAAAGATCTCACTCTCATGCAGATAAATCAGTTGAATCTCTGGGAAGGTTTTTATTCCTGTAGCACACAGTAAACACACTACAGACTCCAGTAGTAGTATGAGTAGTGTGGAAGAACAAGATTCTCCTGTGTTTGTCATGTGACTGTCATGTGTCCCTCCCTCCAGCTCCTATTGGCTCAGTGGAAGTGTCAATCATCTGCTCCTCCAGTGGGGTGATGAGGGTGTTCTGCTCCTCTGAGGGGGATCAGCTCCTCTACAACTGGACTCTGAATGGAGATCCACTGATGGATGGAAACAGCAGCATTGATCTGGATGAGGGAGCTGATGGAGACATCAGCTGCAGCGTGAAGAACCACGTCAGTCAAGCACAGAAGACTATTAGACTAGTCTGTCCTACTGGTGAGCTTCTAATACATGAATGTCACTTATATGTGTTGGGCAAGCTACTTCGAAAATGTAGTGAGCTAAGCTAACGATTACTCTTTATTAAATGAAGCTTCACTACACTAAAGCTACAGCCCTGGGAAAAGTAGCAAGTTAAGCTACAGCAACATGGCAAAAGTAGTTTACTACATCTAATCTATTTTTTTTATTATTCATTTTTTATTGAACCAACATCATACCAAGTCACTGCTCTCTCAGTGATCAATAAAACTGTCAGTCAAAAAGATAGACAGGCATAATAGTTCAGTTTAGTTGTTTATTCAACAACTATTCCAAACCAATTTAGCAACAAAATCAGTTTCATCTACAGGCTGTGACACAGGCAACCTCATATTGTGACAGACAAAATACATTTTTGCTGTCAGCCGGAAACCTATTGGTAGTTGGTATTTTGGCTTTATTGTAATGTATGTTTTATATGCCCTCTAGAAGCTTGCGTTCTGCAAATGAACGTCGCTTGGTTGTGCCATCGCAAAGAGGACTTATGCACTTTTATGGACTTTTAAATTAAATTTTCCCACCTGGTGGAATGACCTGCCCAACTCAATCCGAGCAGCTGAGTCCTTATCCATCTTCAAGAATCGACTAAAAACACATCTCTTCCATCTTTATTTGACCCTCTAACTCTAGCACTCTCTATTCTAATTCTATTCTTTATTAAAAAAATAAATAAATAAAGTGTATTAATTTTCACCATCAATAAACACACAGACATAAGCACAATCTTTCAAATTATGTTATTATTTTCATCATGCTTTCATGCATAGACGGAGGGTGAACCAACTCCAGGGTGAGGCTAAAAAGAACCAAAAACTATCAAATACAAACATCATAAACCTGTCTTTTTAGGCAAGAACCAGACATGGGTGTCATGTAAAATATGTTTAATGGGACTGAATTTGTATTTAATGTGATTACCATTTAATTAAAACATTAGAAATCGATAACGTTTCCTTCCCACGGTTATTCAAACGGCGAATAAATTATGTACAGAAATGATATTATCACTAACTTTGATCTGTTGCACTTTCAAAAAACGAAACTATCGTTATAATCACTGAAGCTGTCTACACTGCGATATGAATCCCTTACTTACATTGTACATCTATGCTTTGTTGTTTATGATGAGAGAATTCGTGGAATTCAGTCAGAACGCGCACGCATTCAACAAAGCTGTAGAGTTTCAGTTTTCTGAGTTGTCTGGATGATTTTGATTGGCTATTGCATATTAACAGAATCGTGTGTGGTTTGTTATTGTTTGTAATGTTGTAAAATGTAATAGAGTTAAGTGTTTGTTTTCATTTTCATTTTGTTATCAACAGACTTAATAGATTTAATTTGTTTGTGCAGGTGCATTTTTTGTCCAATTTAGTGGCAGTTTTGCTTAGAGAGGCAAAGCAGTTATGCTGTGGCTTTGTTTGGAACTATATTCGTTGGTGAAATAGAACAAAAAAGGCAGTAGCCTATTGTGTCTGTAAGTTACGGTGCCCGTAAAATGACATGGTCGGTTCACTTAGTTTTATCGTGGCCACGAGTTTTATGTAAACAAAACCTGCGTGATCATAGCAACCCGGGATTATCAGAGATGGATTCATTAACATTTTATATTGAATTAAGAAATTATTATTTATTATAGAAATTATTACATTATTAAATTATTATAGTAACCATAGGTGTTGGCTACTGGCTGCATTGCGTGCAATAGTCAGCATTCAAATTAAGGTTTATATATTTATTATTCATGAATAAATGTTTCATATAATATAAAATAAGCCTACAATAATACATTTTTATCAATACTATCTTGTAAGTCCATTAACTGATCATCTTTTCCCCATAATATTTGTATATTATTATTATTATTATTATTATTATTATTATTATTATTATTATTAGACTATTATTATTGGTTATATTTTTATATTCATTTATATTAATTTTTCCCTTCATTTCAATCTCTTTACTTAACGTTCTAAATACTTTTGTAAATAATAGCCTACTGTAAATGCTCAACATGCCAAAAAAAGCTTTGATTATGCTGACTGGAATTTTTGCTGGAATGCAGTTTATAATACCATGTATTGGTTTAGTCCCAAATATCAACCTGTTCTGTTCAAATATAAATACAAACAAAAGATTTTTGAAAAGTATAGAGAAGAAGAAATTATTTGTCACTAGGGGTATTTCTAACATGATAAGATATTGTAAGTGTATATAATCCATTTTTGTTTTGTTTTGTTTTGTTTTGTTTAGTTTTTTGTTGATATCATTTCCTTATATGAGAATTTTTATTGCATTAATTTTGGGGGTGGGTGCTTATAAGCTCATTTGCTTCGTCCCACTCCTTTTGAGCAGAATGGTTACTGCTCAAATAAAATAATAAAAAAAGAAATTAACATATATTTCATTTTATTTTGGCTAATTAATAGACCATAATTATAAATACTATAGTGTTTTGTTGAGGAATTATAATTCATGTAGTTTCGTTTGTAAATGAAAACACAATACATGGTTATTTATCATTTATCTGACAATTATGCCAATAAAGTTTTGACTTTATGATTGTATTCATGCCCATGTGAGATGATAAATGAGCGTAGCCAAGACCTATGGTTAACATAATAATTCAATTATGTAATAATTTCTATAAAATAATGTAGGCTAATAATTTCTTAATTCAAAATAAAATATTAATGAATCCATCTGATAATCACGGGTTGCTATGGTCACGCAGGTTTGTTTACATTAAACTCATGGCCACTAGAAAAATATGTTGTTCCCTCAACATAAGAAGTAGTGGCCATGAGAAATGGATGTAATTCCCTCAACATAGCATCTTGAGGCCACGACATAATATCATGTTCCCACGAGTTAATATGACGTTCCCTCAAATGAATATCTCGTTGCCACGACATATTATCACGTTCCCACGAGTTATGTCATGGCCGTGACAAAAATAAAGCTGTGTCCGAAATCGCTCACTCGTTCACTCATTCATTAATCCCTATATAGTGTATGGCAGTTGAGTGGACTATATCAGAAAGGAGTGAACAAATAAGTGAACGGATTCGGACGGTGATGTATACACTGCGCATGAGACTTGGAGCTGTTGCAGAAACATTGCCATATGTACTTTTATATTATATTTTAGAAAATAAGGTTAATAGCAATAATACTAAAAATGACTTTATATTGTAATCAGAGGTGGGTAGAGTACCCAAAAACTGTACTCAAGTAAAAGTAAAAGTACTTATAGAAATATTTACTCAGGTACGAGTAAAAGTAATAGTCTGAATAGTTACTTGAGTAAGAGTAAAAAAGTATCGGATAAAAAAAACGTTTAAGTAGTTAGTTACTAGTTACTTTGGATCACTGTATATCTATAGTCAGTTTTTATTTATATATATATATATACAATTTATGTAATGTGTGTGTGTGTGTGTGTGTGTATATATATATATATATATATATATATATATATATATATAAAATTTTTATTTTTTTATGTTTTCATCAGCCTTTACGCCAGTCTTCAGTGTCACATAATCCTTCAGAAATCATTCCGATATGTTGATTTACTATCAATTATGTTCTTTTTAACTTTCTATTCATCAAAGAATCATAAACAAACTGTCACAGGTTCCAAAAATATTAAGCATCAAAACTGTTTCCAGCGCTGGTAATAAATCAATATATTAGAATGATTTCTGAAGGATCAAATGACTCTGAAAACTGGAGTAACAGCTGCTGAAAATTCTGATTTGCATAACTTAATTAAATTATATTTTAAAGTAGCCTATATTAATTATGTATTATATATGTATAAATAACCTCTGACATGGAGAAGAGTGAAACTCCTCCAATGACACCCAACATCTGAACATAACGAACCAAATGCACATTGACGGATCTTCTTCCGTGTGTTCTGCAAAAAGTAAACAAATGTATATTTCTGCAAGCGTAAATATTGTGAAAATATCAATATTAATTGTGTTTAGGCGAAGACATTCCTCCTGGAACAGAGCTAACGCAGGTTTGGAAGGTATTCATTTCATACTCTATGACAGCTGATTTAAAGTAAAAAAATATATATACATTGTATTTCATTTATAAGTTACACGTACAACAAACTGGTAATGTCATAGTGGTACCGTGTACCGTAATCGAATGTAGCCTAAGTTATGCCTGTTGAACCATAGACAGCACACGCTGTGTTCATCTAATAAAGATCTTCATCGTTAGCAAACAATAGCCTTTGCAGGTTTGCTTTCAATTGACTGTAGATCCAGAGCCACGTAGTCAACGCTCTTGATGTTCTTAAACTTTCTGTTACAACTCTGAGTGAACCAGTTCAGATGGCTCAGCGCCCGCTGCGGGAACTGAATGAATCATTCAAACTGATTCACAAACCAATTCACTGGTTTGATCAAGCTTTTGAACAGAATTGACTCAAAAAAATGAATCATTCGGGAATGGGCATCACTCATTGCTCAGCGAAAAGTAGACAGCATGTTTGGAATAAACTGAAGCATTTATAACTTGTAAGATAAAGTAATGAGAGGAGCGTGGTCCACAGTAACGAAGTAAAACTACAGTTTTTTCACTAAAAATGTACTTAAGTAAGAGTAAAAGTACCAAACTTTAAATATACTCCGAAAGGATTAGTTACCCAAAAAATGTACTCAAGTAAATGTAACGAAGTAAATGTAACTCGTTACTACCCACCTCTGATTGTAATTATACATACCGCCGCGTCAGTTTGTGGTTTCATCGAAGGAATATTATTAATTTGTTTTGTAATGCTTTTATGTTCAAAATCATTAAATGCCATTAAAATACTGAGAACAAAAATAAACACACACTAACATGTTCATAATTTTATGTATTTATTATTTTTAGTATCTTGACACTCTCCCGAGCAGTGTCTTGAGCTCAGATAAGATAATGGTCATAGAGCGTCCTCAGGCAACCCTTAATTTTACATCAGAATGAATACGCTACCTACTGTGATTAACAAACACTCGCCGGTTCTCCGCATTGAATTGTGGGAAATAGTGCTTCAGCCAGTGTACATCTGTTGTACACTTGAAAGCAGAATGAATTGTGGGTAAAAAGTAGTGGACGAATGTAGGGAATGAAGTCGTTCACTCAGAATTCGGACAGCACTACAAAATGGCTGACACCCGATATAGTGCACTATATAGTGAATAGGGAGCGGTTTCGGACACCGCTTTAGTGAACCGACCATGTCACCTTAGGGGCACCATAGTAAGTTACTTAATATTAACTTCTTGTTTATTCAAAATGCAGTGTAAAATCACCATTACATTTGCAGTCGTGTGTTGATATTTGAGGAAAAACCAGCACGCTTCGTGTGATATTGCTAAACTATATGGTATATAAAAGAAAGGGAAAAAAAAAATCATACAGGGGAGAGGAATTTTTACCCCGATATCTTGCTATCATGCAGCAAAACGTGTAGTCTAAATGCGCATACAGTAGTCAAACCTATCACAGTGTGTGTGGCCTTTTTTTGCAAAGTGATGGACATACTCCATTATGTTAGATTGCACATCGTTAAAATTAAGCCCTATTTGTTGATACTATTTTCATAGAGTTGAAAATTAGGATTAATATTATTTGTGAGCACCCTCACAATTTTCAGAAGCACTCTCAGTGATTTCGTTCTGAAACCGGGCCTGAGCTGAGATGTTCCAAACTGCTCGCCACACTTCATTCACGAGAGAGGCGGGAGGAATAATGAGGGTTTGACTGACAGTTTGAGGAGCCAGTGATGTTATGAGGTTTAGTGGCGGTGGCGTCCCTTTTACTGGTCCAGGATCAGTGATCCTTAGCAGTTAATATTTCCGATTTGAGCTTGAGTTTCAGAAAAGCTTTGGATAATGTAACGTTAGCTTTTGCTACCACGCTACTTGATCAAAAAAGAGCTTAGCTACTAAAAAGCTATTTGATTAAGAAAACAGCGATGCTACCACCACGCTACTGATAAATGTAGTTAAACTACTAGCTTCACTACTTGTAGCGCACTACTGCCCATCACTGCATATATGTATAAGAACTAAAGCAACACTGATCATGTAAAACAGTCAGGGAGTCGTGGCCTAATGGTTAGAGAGTCGGACTCCCAATCGAAGGGTTGTGAGTTCGAGTCTCGGGCCGGCAGGAATTGTGGGTGGGGGGAGTGCATGTACAGTTCTCTCTCTCCACCTTATATAGTTTGACTTAGGTGCCCTTGAGCAAGGCATCGAACCCCCAACTGCTCCCCGGGGCGCCGCAGCATAAATGGGCTGCCCACTGCTCCGGGTGTGTGTTCACAGTGTGTGTGTGTGTGTTCACTGCTCTGTGTGTGTGCACTTCGGATGGGTTAAATGCAGAGCACTAATTCTGAGTATGGGTCACCATACTTGGCTGAATGTCACGTCACTTTCACTTTCACTTTCACTTTCAGTTCTCTTGATTCTTGAAAAGTGTCATGAGTTTGTTTCAGCTTGATCTCAGCAGTGAATGGTGTTGATGTGGTTCAGAGAGAAAGCAGCTGATTCTGTGCTGATGTTTTATTTCAGGACCAACTACTGCAGCTGTGACCTCTAGTTTGACCTCTGCATCGACACAGACATCAGAATGTGGTACGAGTTTAACAAACACACTACTGGAAACATGAAGAATGGATTTGTTTCAGTGTGTTCAGTATCTGTGGTATTGATTGATTGATTGATTGATTGATTGATTTGATTGTGTTGTTCAGTGTGTCAGTGTCTGTGTGGTGTTTGTTCTGGTCTGGTGTCTCCAGATGATGGTTCTGTTCGGTCTGTTAGGAGCTTTTCACATCTACATGAGACACACGTCAGGTGAGAGACATTTATCATCATCATTATGGATTTGACATGCAAATATTAAGAGTGTGAAGATGATGATGTGATGCTTTTAGGAAAGAAACAGGAAGATCAGAAAATGAGAAGATTTAGAGAGCGACATGAACACACAGCAGAAGATTAATGAGAGCAGCAGCAGATCTTCACATCTGTGAGAAATGACTTCAGAATCTCAGTGATTCTCACATCAGTCCAGCTTTCACCTGCTGAACAAAACCAGGAGACAGAAGAAGCTTTTATGATAGACATTGATCTTTACATGTGTTGTGTTTATTTCTTGTAGAGTATGTTGATGTATTTCTGGACTTTGTTATTTATAATTATTATAGTTATGTTTAAAATTATTTGTTTACATTTGTTTTTGCATCAGTTTTATTAATTTGTCTTTATACTTTAATGAACTAGCACTCTGATGAACGTAATATTACATTAAGAGTCTGCAGTGATCTAGCAAGAGATCTTCTTGAATGTGTGTGTTAGTGGATTATTATAATATTTCAGTGTTTAAGTCACAGTAAAAGAGAGACCCATGAAATCAAAATGATAGTTTCTATAATCTTTATGTAGTCTCTTTAGTCCAGTTTCAGTGGATAGTTGTACATGTGCATTTGTTGCTGATGTAAAGCAATCTGCACTTCTCAAAGATGCTGCATCCCAAGTCTACTTAACTACGACCTAAAGTATGTGCACATTTTGTGATGAAAAAAGTATCAACACAATTTAGAGTGTGTAACATAATAGTAGACAAGGTTTGGGACAAACAAGTTCATCACAATTGCATCTTAAACAGACACTGTGTTGATTAGTTACATGCATCCTGTCACCATTTAAGCCATATATAAATATGCATATGGTCAGTCACAATACCCATACATGCAGTCTTTGCACTTTACCTCTTGTCTACTTGCGTGACGTATTTCCTGTATTTGGCCGAAGTGTTTTCAGTTGGTGTGGAAAACCACAAGTGTTTGTATGTGAAGTACTTTTAACCAATGACACACACTTCCAACACAGTGTTGCAAAATGGTGAAGTTTTTACAGAACTTTATTTAATGCACAGATCCGATTTTTTGACCCGTCTGTTTACATTCACTTTAGACACGACTGGTATCCGATATCTGTGTTTACATAATTCCCACCCAAAATTATAGTCAGTGAATGCTTTACTATGCACATGGTAGACCCTCAGGTTTTGAATCGCCGTGCTATTAATATTATTTATATAATACACATCAAGTGGCCTTTATTATTTCCCAGAATGGACAACTGGTCTCATGGATGCACCACAAAATCTGACTGAATGGATAAATTATGGAAAATAACAGTAATTTTCATTCGTTATTGACACACTGTTTTCCTAATTAATGTTGTTCAGATGCTTTGATGCAATCTTTTTTGTTTAAAGCGCTATATAAATAAAGATGACTTGTTAGGCTATTTAATCTACAGCTCGTTAGAAGTAGAATTCTTTAGTGAAATAAAGTAGCGCAAAGATGATATTTATTTAAATGACTTTGAATGAATTAACAAGAGAAAGAAAGAGAGAGAGAGAGAGAGAGAGAGAGAGAGAGAGAGAGCCCGTGAAGCTTGCAAACAAGTGGAAGTTATCACGTCATTGCTAAGAAATATAATGTAGCTTTAGCGAAGCTGTTGTGTTTGTGACTCTGGACCAAGGGTCGTAAGGGTCAGTTTTTGAAATTGAGATTTGAATTATTATTTATTTATTATTATTCATCTGAAAATTTAATAAATAATCTTTCCATTCATGTATGGTTTGTTAGGATAGGAGAATATTTAGCCAAGATACAACTATTTGAAAATCTGGAAACTGAGGGAGCAAATAAAATATAAATATTGAGAAAATCGCCTTGAAAGTTGTCCAAATGAAGTTGTTAGCAATACATATTACTAATGATAATACATTTTTGATATATTTATGGTAGGATATTTACAAAATATCTTCATGGAACATGATCTTTACTTAATATCCTCATGATTTTTGTCATAAAAGAAAAATCAATAATTTTGACCCATACAATGTATTGTTGGCTATTGCTACAAATATACCTGTGCTACTTATGTCTGGATTTGTGGTCCAGGGTCAAATTTATAAAATTCACGAGGCAGGGATGGAAAACCAGCTCCTGAATATGCAAATCCTTACCTAGCCTACATAAAGTTTCCATCTAAATAAAATGCGTGGGCACGCACGTCCGACAAATGTGCGACCACGGAAAAATGTGAACACGGAACACTTGCATTAACCAATCACAGCTGAACATAACCAGTCATATCCAATCATATTGTGATGGTGGCATTACCTCCTCTTATGTAACTATGCCCATTCATTCTCAATTACCCCCCAGTAAAGTCACTGCCTCCCTTACCTCCCTCGGAGGAAACGCCCCTGGTTTAGACGTAGGTCCGATGTCCAGATATCGGATATGTATCCGATTAAAATCCACTTTTGGGATTGACTCAGATCGGATTCGAAAAAAGTCAGATCTTGTGTAGATTTTTGTGTTTACATGTATGCAACAAATTCTGATCTGTGTCAGATGTGAGCAAAAAAATCTGATTTTTTTGTGCCAGTGTAAATGCAGCCATAGCTGTTTTCAACACAGGAAAGAAAACGGTGCTAATTAAACAGTTTATTTGGATGATTATTAATATAATAGTAATTTGTGTCTCATTTTAATTCATGACAAGAGAGATACTAGTCTAAAATGTCCTAGTAAATCTGTAAAACCTGTTGAACACTGACTAGTGAGTTGGACTTAAATCAGTCAAATCATGTTTTTATAGAAATCTAGTGTTTTGCTCTAGTGTTTTCTGTGAGGGTTTTGTTTTGGGGGTCGTGTTAGGAGAAAATATCATTAACCTGATATAAAACAATGGAAGTCTATGAGTTGAGCTCAGTTATATAGTGAAATAAACATGTATTTATTCGTGTGTGTGTTTTGTTCTTCAGGTCTGGATCAGTTCTGCTGGTTTAATCAATCTGATCCCTGTTACACAGCTCTGGGACACAAACTCAATCTGCAGATGGTGCAGGACGCTCGAGATCAAGAGCTGTATTTGTATAAGTATGACAATGGTACAGGACTGAATGTTTTTATTGTAAAGAACAATAAAGAGAAAAAACATGAATCCATCAGAAACAGATCTGAGTTCATCGTTCATAATGGGATTCTGATAATAAAAAATGTGATCAGACGAGATTCAGGGAATTACAGATTAGAACTCTATGACTCACAAGGCACAAGAACATTTGTAGAAGAACTTGAAGTGATTGTTGAAGGTACAGAACCTCTCTCATCAGACTTACAATCTCATGATCTCACTCTCATGCAAATTAATATCTGTGAAGGTTTTTATTTTATGTAACATTTATAGCTGATCTACAGATATTAATAACATAGATAGATTGATTGGTTGATTGATTGTTTGATTGATTGATTGATGTGTTTGTGTTGTTCAGTGTCTGTGGTGTTTGTTCTGGTCTGGTGTCTCCAGATGATGGTTCTGTTCGGTCTGTTAGGAGCTTTTCACATCTACATGAGACACACGTCAGGTGAGAGACATTTATCATCATTATTATGGATTTGACATGCAAATATTAAGAGTGTGAAGACAAAGTGCCATATGAATCGAGATAAACAGTGTTCTTTAAGGATTTTAAATGAAAGATGTATTAAAATCAAGATTTATATGATATTGATAAATGATATTTATTATTATTATTATTATAATTATTATTATTATTTGGTATTTTGGAATTTCTGTATTAATTTAAATGAAAATGAAATGTGTTTTTCCACTGAAAGGCCAGTTCATTTTATTTTTATTAAGGGTTATTTAATACTGTACATTTTTATTTAGAGAAAGCACACATTCATCAAAGTTATACACACACACACACACACACACACACACACACACACACAAAACATGTAAAAACAATAAATCCAGACAGAAATCAAATGACATTTTTAAAATAAATACATTTAAATAAAAATAAATAAATAAATTCCTGCTCCTCTGCTTGTATCTCTCTCTGATTTCTTGCACGTTTATAGAAGAGAGGCACATCTCTGATACATGTTTAAATATGACATTACCGCTGAAGGCCCAGTGGATGGAGTATGAGGCACATCATGTTTTGATTTCTGTCTATCACTGAATTAGCAAGTTGCAGCTGCATGACTTTTTGAATCAGCGAGCATGTGACAGCCGGCTTAAAGATATTAGTTCACGCTCTGCATCCTCTGAATAAACTGCCACGTGATACTGGGTCTACATTTAATGATCTCTTGAAACTGCAGTCAGATTAAGCACAGAGCTGCAATAAAATTGAAATTCATTCAAATTCAAAACAAATTAAGTGAACCTTAAAGAAGTGCAAGTAAAAGACTTAAAACATTATACCTTCACCAACACCGTTGGATTCCGTCGTTGGGTCAATTGTTTGTCCTTACAACACTTTCAATAAAATCGGTTTGCAAAAGGTAATTTAATGCATGTTTCTAGTTTTTGTTGCATTTACATCATTCTGACCAGAAGACATTACCAGCGTGTGGCATTTCGAGTGCTTAAACATGGGAGTCATTTTGTGAAGCAATTTGTTCAAATGATTCAAAGTTTTGATAAGCTTCGTTTCTTCCCCTCACTGCCAGGAAAAACAGGTGAATTTCAGTACAAACAGTACATTTCAATACACTCCCCAACTCACGGAGATAGTGCTCTCAAAAGTGGAAAATTTGACCGTGTGTAACTACCAAATCAAACCATTGGGCTTGTTGCATTGGGATGGGGTCAAAGAGACCTGCACTCGACCCGAGTTTTAACCTATAGGAGTTGCCCGCCCCTGCTTCCCTGCTGAGATGTAAGGGATAAAGCGAAACAAGTCCCCGACCGTATTAATGGCGGACGGCTCGCAGACATTTCAGATCATATCTCGCGAACGCAGGAACCCACTGCCTTCAAACTTAAACCCCCACTAGAACCCAGTCGGTCTCCGAGCCTTGAGTCCCGCCCCCTCGAGATCACAGACCCACGGAATCCGAAATCTGTTATTTTTCTGTTTGTCACTGTGAGGCCCGTTTCACACTAGATGCACAAGTAAAATATTTAGTTCCTGAAATGGACCCTGAATCCTGATATTTCTGGATCAAATGTATCCCAGTCCTACTAAAATGTTTTGAACAACACTGAAGGTTTGGTCCAGATCAGAACCAACACTGGATTACATGATCAAATCCAATTTTTTATTTTTGCATTTTTATTTTGAACAAAATTTTAATATTTGATCCAATCCGATCACTGAAATCCAGTCAAATTTCCCATGACCTCCAGGAGCTTCAGGTCAGACATGAAGCAGAGGCTGAAACAGGCTGCTGTTACTATGGCAACAGATGCTGATGGAGACCTCGTGTGGTGAACCTGAGTAATGACAGAGATCTCAGTCTCATCATTTCAGAACAAACTGAACTGCTTTATAAGCAGAAATGTTTTTACAGACTGCAGGAATCAGTGAGAGCTTTAATACACTTTCAAACCACACATGCCATCATAAGACTTGGGTAAAAGTTGACCGAAGATATGCAAATCATGGCATATGTTTTCTTTAGTAGATGTTTGTCAGTCAGCAATGGTTTTTATGGCCAATGTTTCATTGTGATTTATTATGAGCCCTGCTATTTTATATATACAGCTTGTTATTATATCAAATAATGTCTTTATGAAAATATAAAACTGTAGAAACATCAGTCAATGGAAAATCCCCACCATAACAGAAAAGCACATATATGTGTTAGCTATCTGTGTGTCCTTGTGCAAGGACACACTTGTGAATGATCTAAACTTCCTTTTCTCTCACAGCAACAGCGCACTGTTCTCATTAATACACTGTGAGCTCTGATGAGTGTAATCCGGTCTCTTCTGAAAATGTGTTGTACTATTAAAATATTACAGTAAGAGAAGTTTGCAGTGATCTACAAGTGTATTTGTTCTTCTTAAAGGTGCCATGTGTCATGTCTGGCAAAAAAATCAAGTCATACTCCACATTCCATACCAGATGGGGGCAGTATGCCTCAATAAAGTGAATTGGTCTACTCTAGAGTAACAAACGAGAAACGGCATAGTCTCTATGCTCCGCCCCTACCTTCACAACAACCCTAGAGCCATAGCCGAAGCCTAAGAGCACGTTTCAAGCTTCTTAGGTAATGTTACATTTTAGCATCAGCTTGGTAGAGACGGGCTTTGGTATATAACAGGTGAAAACCAGATCGGATCTGTGGGTAAGTTATAGCTAGCTAATTATCAAACGCAGCTACGGTTAGCCATCGCCAACATTAGCACGTTTATCGAACAGCCTTCGATACATTTCTATGTTATAACTTCCCGAAAAAAAATACGCAGACATATAAAACAAACTTCTAGCGAAATACTAACAGCATCTTACTTAACAATCCAAAAGAAATGTTGCAAGTTCGGAGTCGAACCTCATTTCTTTCAAGTCCATCAGGTTGTCTCCAGCGATGGAAAGCAGTGCCGATGTTTACTTTGGTTCGGCTCCTTTTCTTATCGGATTTGATTTGTGATTACGAGCGCGGTTGTTTCCCTGTAGCGGGTGGTGGTGGTAGGTGTCTCTTGCCAAGGGCTTCAGCCATCCTTCCGCTCTCTTCCCTGAACTGAAATGAAGTAGTGGGCTGTACCTTCCACACGATTGACATCAGGTTCAAGTACGCCCACAAGCCGTGCGAGTTATTCGTGTATTGCAGGTTGGCTGGTGGTTATGTTGCCCCCATACCGCCTCCCATGGCCGAAACTGGTATTATGACACCTGTCGGGCCGTGGCTAGTAATGCTAATGCTAATTAAGATTGATATCTCTGCAGCACTATAACTTGACATTTTTTTAATGACATCATCGCCCTTATTTCTTCTCATTCTTTTGATGCGTGTAGGTCATTTTTTGGATATTTTTACCTCAATTTTTACACATGGCACCTTTAACACTGTATATTAGTGGAGTACACTAAAAATCTCTCACAGCTTCTGAAATTTCTGTATTTGCCTAGTTTGTGAATCATTTCTGTTGTATTAACTTAATCAGGTCAGGAGAGTAAATCATGTAATTAAAGGTTATTTTATGCATTTTATGTAGGCTAAATGGACAGTCCCATTAGAGTTGAATGTGGAGTTATATTTGATGTTTAAAAGTTTCTGTTATGCTGAAGTTTATATGGTTAGTGTTGTGCTAAAGGGCAAAGACTGTGGTCTGGCTGCGGGCGGCTACATGATGTTATATATAGTGCAGTTTGATTCTCACAGCACACAGTCTTTACAATAATGCCACAGACACAAATAACTTCTTGCTGATTGGATTTGTATGCAAACATGCTGTGCTAACTAGAGAGACATTAATAGGTATTTCCATTTAATAATGTCAGTGTATTAATATTAGATGGAAGTGAATGAACTAGCAATGTTTTTATTAAACTCCTTCTGTTCATCCACGATCAAGCCCTTTTATTTCTCTGAATCAGATCAGTCAGATTGTGAAATCATTCTGTGTGTTTATTTTCACAGTTATTTCAACATTTCTGCTTCTGTTCTTTAACTTCATTCTGTTGGTTTTGGTTGATTAAATCTCTGCTTTGCTTTTTTAGAAGATCTCAACATGTAAAGTCACATGTGGTTTCTTCACAAGAACTCTTCAGAAATGTGAATGGAGAAATTTAAGTTAAAATCAAGATGAAATGTGATCTTGACAACTTTTTCACTGGGTTTCACTGATTAGATTTGTTTTGCTTTTTTGGATCCAAACCACAATTGCATTTCAGGTAATATTTATATTGTATTTATATTGCATATACTCATAATAAATACGGAAGCTGGTTTAAAATCAATCTGCCTTTGATGAGCTCATAAACTCTTTTGATTTCTGTCTTTATTGGGTTTTAAACAAAGATTACAGAAGATTACAAAAATAATTACAGACACTTTTTAGTAATGTGTAGTTTTTCTTATTTTAAAGGTATTTAAGAAGGAACTGTTGACCCTCTCTGAAAAGCTTCCTGTTCTTTTTTTGTTAAAGTGGTGTAGTTTCCTGGTGTGTCAGTAGAGCTGCTGTCTGTCTGTCAGTGAAGACGCTGCATGAGACTCTGTCTGACTCTCTTCTGCTGGGATTGGACTCTTCTGGAAACTGGACTTCAGAGAAATGATGCTGATCTTTGGACTGATGCTGCTGCTGCAAACTGCTGCATGTGAGTCACTTTCACATCAAACTCACGCTGCTGATCAATAGCACAAATAAAAAGACTGTAATATTGTTTAAAAGATGTCGTCAGTGGTCTAATATGTTTTCTGGTCTTAGCAGTGTGTATTGGTGGAATATTATAATATGTCAGATGGAAGTGTTTAGTTACAGTAAAACAGCATCTGTGTAAAAACAAAATAATAGTTTTTATAATTATTGTCTGTGTATAGTCTTCTTAGGAAAAATACAACAGCTTTTGTACCTTTAAACACATAACATTAAGTGATAAAAATGCATTACCTTTTAAAGGATTTAAATATATATATATATATATTATATATATATATATATATATATATATATATATATATATATATATATATATATATTTTAATATGTTTCTTGAAGTTCACTTAAAATGTTAATAAAGTTTTTTTGCACAAAACACACACACACACGCGCATGTGTGTGAAAAAAATGATTCTTTTCAACCCTCGTTCTAACCCTCTGTCTAAAATTATCTGTTTTAAGGGGCGGCTTCTTTAAGGCTCATCAGTAATCAGCCTCTGTTATGATTGGCTAACATCATTGCATAGGAAACAGTATCAACGACCCCTCACGATTCGCACTGTGAGTGTTTTGACAACATAAACCTGTCATTTACACACAAAGCCTTATAAAATCATTAACTTGCTGTTTCTGATGCAGCTGCAGTCAGATCCAGTATCGCTTCGTCTTTCAACAAATGTTTCTTGTAAAACTCTCCATTAGCTACATTGTGCCTCCTTTACAAAACAAAATGCTCCGAACAAACGTCTGCTTGTTCCTTACGCTGGGATCCTTCTGATGCCTGTACAAAGTCATGAATGAGCTGTTTAAACCAAACTCTGTCCAGTTACTGTATCCAGTTTAGGCAAGACAGCATCAATTATTATAATGGGCTCTATTTGATGCAACGCGACACTCGCGTTCAGTGTCACAAGTGTCAGCCGATAAGTGACTGATCGCCATTGGATGGGGCCTATGGTGAGATGATGACTATTCGTCAATGTCTTGCTCTGGAGGCAGTTTTTATGCAAATGTTTGTGCCCTTTGTGATGTCACGTGGCACCTCAGATCTATACGAGCTGTTTTTGAGCTTGATTAAATGCTTTGTTTATAATGAGGAGGATGCTTTAAGTCTCTAACCATTAGCTCCAGGCCTCGGGACCCACTGCTCTGCACATTTTGAATGTTTCTGAATCTGACACACTCAGTTCAGTTCATGGATCTCTCTCCTAATGAGCTGATGATCTGAATCAGGTGCGATAAATAAGGGAGACAAACAAAATGTGCAGAGCAGTGGGTCCCGAGGACTGGAGTTGAGAACCACTGTTTTAAGCTATGAAACTTGCAGGATGTTTTAATGGTACAACGACCTCTTATATGCTAAAAGATCAAGGCAAGTTTAATATCTCATGTCATGACACCTTTAATGATTTTTGCAATCTTAGCTAACATTTGATGTTGAAAAAGGTGGATCTATTCCTGTTTTCACTGCATCATGTCATTCTGGTACTCCCCTTGTACAGCTCTCTCTCTCTCTCTCTCTCTCTCTCTCTGTGCGCATGTGGGGCTTTTATTGAGTGAGTGGTGTGGTGAGTGTGTGGTTTTTGCCCACTGTGGCAGTAATAAGTCTCTTTTTTTATTTTTTTTTCATTGTTTTTGCACTGGGAGGGATATCGGATGGCTAATGCTCTAGATTCACTCACGCGGCACCACGTGGTGAAGGCGGTGTCTGCCCGGAGTGTGGAGGAGTGTAGTGTAATGGTTGGTAATGTCGTTGGGTATGAGTGTGTGCTTGTGGCGTTTAGAATGAACAATTCAATTGTGTAGTTTCTCAGTACAGTAGAGAAAGCAAACGAAGTTGTTGGCAAGGGAATAAACATACATGGTTTGTTTACCCCAGCATTACCTCTTTCTACTCCCGCTAAGAAAGTTACAATTTCAAATGTGCCCCCTTTCATCAAAGATGAGATGTTGACCCAAGAATTTTCATGCTTTGGCAAACTTATTGCTCCCATAAAAAAGATCGCTATTGGGAGTAAATTAGAGTTGATGCAACACGTAGTATCGTTTAGACGTCTCATTTACATGATACTAAATGGAAATTGATGTGACCTTCACTTAAACTTTAAGTTCTAGGTGGATAATTTTGATTACAGTCTTTGTTTCTACAGCCACAATTAAGTGTTTTGGTTGCAGAAAGTCTGGTCACTTGATTTCTGGCTGTCCAGAAAGTGTTGCTCATCAAAGTGAGCGGAGTAACAGTGCTAAAGATAAAAATTATCAGAATGACAATGGAGAAGTTGCTACTACTTCTGATGAATTGAACTCTAGTTATCAGAAAGTAGTTGTGCCAGCAGCTAACAATGTTGATTCTGGTTTGATTAGAGAAAGTGATGAAACATGCACAAAAAAATCTGATTTGAACAACTTTGAGATGGATGAAAGTAACAATACTGATGGTGAAGAAGAAGCAATAGTGAACACACAAATGACTTTGAGTCAACTTTCTGATACTGAATCACATTTAGAGAATGTGGTTCAGAATCATATGTTAATGGACATGGATCAGGTTGTTTTTAAAATACCTCTGAAGAGGAAAAAAGTGATAAGAGCTTGGTTTTAAAACAGGCAAGAAAAATCATGAGGAGGAAAAGTTAGACAATGAAAGTAGTGAGACCGAGTGCTCTGATTCAAATGTTTCAGTTTGCTCCCAATCTAACTGGTCATGTCTTGATTATGGAGTGGAAGAAATTAAAAAGTTCTTGAATGTGACTAAAAACATGAGAGGAGTGCAAATTATTGAATATTTTCCAGACCTTAAAAGATTGCTGGAAAAATATTAAGTGTTTAATGAGTGAAGGGAGATTTACAGATAAAGAAGTTTATCGTTTAAAGAAAATTGTCACAAAAATTCAACTTCAATTGAACAATGCTGAAAAAATGGTTTAATCTTTATGCCCTGATTGGATGTCTTGCTCTCTGTAGTGTAGCCTCTTTCTTAAAGTTTTTTTGATGAGTGACATTCGCATTGCATCTCTAAATGTGAATGGGGCTAGAGACTACAGAAAGAGAGCACAGATCTATGAAGTAGTGAATCAGAATAAAATTTATGTTCTGTTTTTTGCAGGAGACACATAGTGATGCAAAAAAAAAAAAAGAAAAAGCTAATTAATATATTGTTAATTTATGTTAATTATAGAGTTAAACAATTTGTGACCAATCACGGAAAGTAGGGACACAAGTCGGTTCTGGGGCATTTTGAGTTATTCACATATTCTGAAAGTGTAGTCTCCAAGCTTTCCAACGATGTGTAATCTGATAATATTTGGAGAAGTTGTGGCCATTTGAAGGTAGGCACGCAAAAAAGCTCAAAAGGGAGAAAATGGCCTCTAAAGATCACCTGTTCTCACCTGCTGGGAGTGGCAATAGGGCTCATTTACATCTCATTTAGATAAGCCATACCCCCTGTAAAGCTCCCCCCGTAAAGCTGCATGGTTGCATAGCAACGACAGACGCAACGGGAAAAATCGGACCGCATACTATTAATAATAAAGGATAATGTGCGTTGTAAATGTCGGTAATTTATCTTTTTTGACTTTTATAAAAATGATTTAGAGGCTGAAATATGTGAGTTTTATCTTTTTATAAAACCTTTTTTGTCAAAACTCTATTTGAACTTGTGCATTGTGGATAACGTTGCAAGACACTCCTTTAAAATCTGGCCATTATTTTTAATGTTATTATTTTAATGTTTATGTAAACAAAAAGTACATATTGATGCTAATTGTATGTGTTTTTTGCTGGTTTTCTACATAAAACTTGGTGAATTGATTTCACTGTGTAGCATTAGGACTTTTTGAACAGGATTCTGTGATAATCGTGATCATTTTGGTCACTATAATCATGAAATGAAATTTTCATGCCATTTCATCTCTAGTTATGATCAGCTATGATAAACATGAGATAACGTGTATGTGTTCTTAGAATGAACACAAAACGACAAACTTTGATGTTTATGGAAACTCACCCCATAAGAAACAGAAAAGTATTCTTGCAAATCTCGTTGCCTCCAATGAAATAAGTTGTTCGGGCACACTTTCTCTTTGTCGGGGTCTTCTTTGTGGATGTAACCATCTCCAAAGTTTGCACTGTGTGTCTGTTTGCCTCTAAATGTCCAATAATTTGCATGTCCTGCCACTCTTTTTCCGCAGCTAAAGAATCCAGCCGTATGTTGTACATAATGTCTGGAGAAAGCTTCTGGCTACAGGACTGTCTCCCATGCAGAGAGCTCTATTTTCTCCTCATGTAGCATTTACAGTCAAAGTTCCGGATTTTCCCCATTTCTCTGTCTTTATCCCCATCAAATGTTACTATCGATATAGCCTTTGATATCTTACGGTCCAACTCGTCTGACGCCAGTCTGATACATTCTTCCTCGTCTTCATCTTTGCTCAGTTGTAGATTAGGGATATTATTCAGTCTTATTATGCAGCTTTCATCGTCGCTCAGATCTTCTTCAGAATCAGTGAGCGCTTGTTCATAAGCATCAGGCTTGTCGAAGAAGTACTTCAAAACATTTTCGGTGTAACGGCCATGGTTCAGCTCATCTGCGATAATCTTTGCGGCGTCCATCTTCATTGAATTTTGATATCAGCTAGAGCCGGCCAGAGCACTGCATAATAAGTAGCCACGCTTCCCTTGGAGGGCAGGGGCAAAAACAAAAGCCGGCTTATCCAGTATGGAAATACACACAGACATGACAGGCCCCTACTGCGTGCTAGAATCTCCGAAAAACAAGTCGATTTCAACCTCAAAATGTACGCTTTTAAATATACCAATACTGCTATCTCAAACACGGAGAGGCTTCTTCGTGATCTCAACTAACAGATTCTGCAAAAAAACGAAAATCACCAATTGTGAAAAAAAAACAAAAACGCTTCTTTCTCATTTTGCTCGAAAGTTGTGCTGCCGACTTGTTTCACTGGTTTCCGTGACGGGTCACATATACATGGACACATGTTTGTGATAATTTGCTGTCAATGGCACGCTTAGACAGATTTTATGTCTTTAAATATCACTGTAGTTTTTTTTTTTTTTTTTTAGTACCTCAATTGTTCCTGTAGGTTTCTCTGACCATCGTTTGGTTGTGTGTACACTGAAGTTGGGTTCTGTTAAGTTAAGTAGCCCTTATTGACGTTTTAATGTGACTTTGTTGTCAGATTTAAAGTTTAAAGAGTTTTTTAAGTTTTATTGGGAATCATTTAGAGAACAAAAAGGTCAATTTTCCACTTTACAAGAATGGTGGGACGTAGGGAAAGTTAATATCAAGCAATTATGTCGACAATATACTTTAAATGTCACTAAAATTTTAAGTCAGTCTGTAAAGAAGATATAAAATGTAAGTGGAAACTGGAAGTAGTTAGAAAATGGAAATGGAAACTGGAAATCAAGACCTTTTAATATCTTTTTTATTTGAAAAGATCATCTTTGTCAGATTTATATAAAAGAAAAGCACAGGGGGCATTGGTTAGATCGCACTTCCAGTATGTGGAGCAGTTGGATGTTCCATCAGAGTTTTTTTTTGGATTAGAAAAAAAGAATGGTCAGAGACGTTTTATACAGAATTTACATTCTGAAACTGGGGTTTTGTTGTCCGATCCAGTTGAAATGAGAGAAAGAGCTGTTAAATTCTATAAAAATCTTTATAGTTGTGATCACAGGATAGGTCAAAGTGAAGGTCATATTTTCTTTGAAGATTTGACTAAAATCTCTGAAAGTGCTAATGCAATACTTAGTAAAGCTATTACTTTAAACAAATTGTATGATGCTCTCCAAAATATGCAAAAGTAGAAAATTCCAGGGATAGATGGAATTCCATTTGAGTTTCATAAAGCATACTGGGGTATTGTAGGGGAGCACTTGCTTGCAGTCCTTAGTGATAGTTTAGGTAGAGGTTTGTTACCATTAAGTAGTCGGAGATAAATTCTTACTCTCCTGCCAAAGAAAGGAGATTTAAGCGATATTAAAAACTGGTGACCAGTATCATTACTGTGCTCTGACTATTACATTTTGTCTAAATTATTGGCAAATAGATTATAGGAAGTCTTAGATGATATAAATAATCCTAACCAATCCTACTGTTTTCCTGGTAGAGTTATCTTTGATTAAAAAAAAAAAAAAAAAAAAAAAAAATTGGGATTTGGTAGATTTTTAAAAAATTTGTGGTGTAAATTTTGGCTTGATTTCCATTGATCAAGAAAAAGCGTTGTACTGCATAGAGCATGATTATTTATGGGACGTTTTAGATGTATGTGGATTTAGTTCTGTTTTTAAAAGTTATGTTAGAGTATTATATATTAACATTGAGAGTATGTTGAAATTTAATGTTGATAGACTTTTTCTGGCATAAAATGCACTGGGTGCTTCATAACACGCTATACCTACCAAAAAAAGAAGGTGGGCAAGGACTTGTGCATTTACAAAGTAGAACTGCAACTGGCCCTGAGTCTGTAAGCTGGAGCCCAATAGCAAGTGCTATTTTAAAGACTGCGGCTGGACTAAACCTGGATAAATCTTTATTTTTATTGGAACCAAAAACTTTGAGTGTGGCAAATCTTCCAGTTTTCTGTCGGAACCTTTTTAAAGTCTGGAACCTTTTTAAACTCCAAAGGGCAAATGATTCCACATCTTTGCACTGGCTTTTGGAAGAGCCTTTGGTTTATGGTGCGAGATTGGACTTAACTAGTGCATCAGTTTCATTGATTGGAATTTTCACAAATGCTAAGGTGGTGACACTTGGTGACTGTTAAGTTTGGCTAGTCCGGATTTTGTTGAGGCGGATGTGGTAGCCACAAAGTTTGGGGTTAGATCAACTCAAATGGTTGAGAAATTATTACAAAAGTTACAGGCTTGTGTCACAACCGAAGAGGCTGATTTATCGAGAAGATATTGTGATGGGGAAATTGTTTCCTGTGTTAAAGATGTCTTTCCAAAGTTGTTGATTTCACCTAATTTTGAGGAGTGTGGTGGAATTTTTCTGGACTCTGAAAAAAAAAAATTGTATATGAATGGCAAGACATTGTATAAATTATGTGTTAAATGTTTTAATAAAAAAAACATTGAATGGGAAAACTGATACACCATGTAGAACTGTTTTAGGGTTGGATGAAGTTTTTAAGCCAAACTGGAAAATGTTTTACAAGCCACCATTAAATAAAACAATTGGATATTTGCAATGGAGAATTTTACACTGTATCATTGCTGTTAATGCCTTTATATTTGTGTTGAATCCTTATGTTTATGCACTGTTATAGATTGAAACCTTTGTTTGAGGTCAATTGATGTAGGTACTCAATACTCAATTGATGTAAGAAATTAGTGTTTTAAAATAATTTGTTACTGGTAAGTGGAATTAATTTTTATTAAAGTTTTTTTTTTTTTTTTTTAAATCTCTCTCTCTCTCTCTCTCTCTCTCTCTCTCTCTCTAACTTCAGGTGTTAAAGATCAAGACATGAATGTTCATCACTTGTTAATTAATTTCTTTGATCTGGAAGATTATCAATCTAATGCAATTTGTGCCTGTTTTAAATTAATGATGAGAAAGACCTTTATATCAGCAGTTTCACTGACTGTACAGTATGTAAGTGTTAGCAGGGACGTGCACAGGGGGGTTGCTCAGGTTGCCCGGGCAACTGCCCATATGCCCTTCTCGACTCACGTTGCCCTTCCGAGGTGGAAAAAAAATAAATAAAAAAAATCGTACAATGGATGCAGAATTTCACGCAGGCCTAGATAAAAAAAAAATAAATAAATAAAAAAAAATCGCAAAGCCACACTCACTTCCATATTCGGGTACCCGTCCGAAAGTGAAAGTCGGTAGGGGAAGGGCAACTCTCTTTACGTGGCTGCAGCGCTGCACGCGACCGGCACCTGTGCTGAGCCTGCATGAGCGGCCCTAGAAGGAGATTGTCGCGGTTGTCGGGTGAGACGACTCAACGTTGTCGGAAAAGTAATAGTAAGGTTATAATCTTTAACGAAAACGAACGAAAAAAAACGAAAACTAGTTGGGAAAAAAAATGTTAACTGAAATAAAAATAAAAACGAGGCATTACAAAAAAACGATAACTAACCAAAACTGTAATGTGTGTTTGGCAAAACTAACTAAAATAAAATAAAATTATAGATTAAATGTCCTTAGTTTTCGTCTTTGTCAATGTCTTTCATAGAGCAAACGTTCAGATGCATTTAATTTCCCTGCGTCTCTCACTCACGAGTCTCTCTCACGTAACGTTACTCGCGCGCGCACAGCCCTCCCCTCCGTGCACACCGCGTCTCCATGAGAACGAGTGTTGGAAGCAAGTTCGCGAAAGGTTGGTATCTCGTGAAAACCATTACACAATCACACATTAAAAAGTGGTATAAAAATATTTTTAATCCTGAATATAATTTTGTCAGTGTGTTAATGTCGACCCGAGAAGTGATTGCTACTTTAGAAAGTTAACTAGACCCAAGTTCGAGGTAAAATGCACTTGGGTTGTCGATGTCAAAACACTATTTAAGCTGTGATTCAAGTAAGGAATAATTGACGACGGGCCGTTGAATTATTAGGAAAATAATGCACACCTGAGGTGGTGATTCGGTCACGACTCGAAGCGGAGTCAATTATTCCGCTTATACCACGGGTTACCACACCTCAAGACATCGATCAGATGATATATTTAAAGGGATTCGTTCGGTTTTTGTACTTAATCGCTATTGTGGGTAGGACTTTTTCTTCCGCATCTCATCCAACGCTTCTTTTGCTGGTTTCACAATGTCATTTTAAAGCTGGTAATGGAGGCTTGAGCCGTTGATAGTATTATAATGCAGTTATTAATGAAGTTATTAGAAAGAGAGCGAGAGAGACAGAGACACACACACACACACACACACACACACACACAGAGAGAGAGAGAGAGAGCTTGTGTGAATTAGACTGCAGCAGCGTCTCTAAACAGCGCTGTTATTACCTCGCTAGTGAGGAAATGTCATGTGTACTTTTGGAAAATCGTCTGTCATGTTGTTGTTTTTGTTAGTCCTGTAATTTCCGTTATTACAGTTTTACTATGCGAAGTGATATGGAACTGTAATGCGGTCAAGAGAGCTGCCTGGAACTACGTTCGCCATGCTTTTCCCAGAAAATAATGTCACGCCTCAGAACGTTCGTCAGCCAATCAGATTCAAGCATTCAACGGCCCCGTAGTATAAATATTAAATAATGTTATGTCATTTTTTTACTTTTACACTGAATGTTTGCTCCTTCATTCCAGATGAGTAGGCTATTGTATAGGGTAAATTTAGTATAGGGTGTGAAAATTGTACAGCTGTGGAATTTGTATAGGGTGTGAATTCTGTATAGAAAATTATTGCTTGACTAAAGTAAAGCGCTCTCTCTCTTTCTCACCGATGCACACTCACTTATGCACACACCCAGGGCACACACACACACTAAAAAAATAATGCTGTATTTAAAGTTTTCTTTTTATTTGTTATTTGTCATGTTCTTTTCTCAGATTAAACTCCCTGACAATCTGACAGAAATGTCTTGTTGTGGCTCAAAAATGGGTTGAACACATGCGGTTCATGTATGTCTTCTTTAGTCTGTTGGCTCTTTAGGTTTTTTACTGGCACACGTCACTTACACATTTTGCACTTACTGCGGAGTGTTGAGACTGTTTACATATGTGTGCCCATATGTAGATTTTATGTACTGATTTTATTTTTGAATGAATATTTTCTAAAATTGTATGATGTTTTTGTTGAGTTATTATTACACAATACTTTTTCTGACCTTTTTGAATCTTGCCCCTGACAAATAACCCAGACAGCCCCTGAGTGCCCTTTTTTTAGGTCAGAGCAACTGCCCCTCAAAATTCCTGTGCACGACCCTGAGTGTTAGTACAATGTCTCTCTCTCTCTCTCTCTCTCTCTCTTCAGGTCTGGATCAGTTCTGCAGTTTTGGTCAATCTGAACACTGTCATGCAGCTCTGGGACACAAACTCAATCTGCTGATGGTGCGGGATGCTAGAGAATATGATCTGAGGTTACGTCACAGAATAAATAACACGCAAGATGATCCAGTTTGTAGAGTAAAATATGGCAGGATAAAGGAATGTGATCTTTATAATAACAGACCTGAAGTGAATATTATTAATGGGACTGTGATAATAAACTGTGTGATCAGAGCAGATTCTGGGAATTACATATTAGCACTCACTGACTCAGACGGCACAGAAACATCTAGAGATCTTCAAGTGATTGTTGAAGGTACAGAAACTCTTTCATCAGACTCATTCCAGTCTCATGTTCTCCAAAGATCTCACTCTCATGCAGATAAATCAGTTGAATCTCTGGGAAGGTTTTTATTCCTGTAGCACACAGTAAACACACTACAGACTCCAGTAATAGTATGAGTAGTGTGGAAGAACAAGATTCTCCTGTGTTTGTCATGTGACTGTCATGTGCCCCTCCCTCCAGCTCCTATTGGCTCAGTGGAAGTGTCAATCATCTGCTCCTCCAGTGGGGTGATGAGGGTGTTCTGCTCCTCTGAGGGGGATCAGCTCCACTACAGCTGGACTCTGAATGGAGATCCACTGATGGATGGAAACAGCAGCATTGATCTGGATGAGGGAACTGATGGAGACATCAGCTGCAGCGTGAAGAACCACGTCAGTCAAGCACAGAAGAACATTAGAGTCAAACCCTGTCCTGGTGAGCTTCTAATACATGAATGAAGTATTTGCTAGACAACAGAAACATCAACAAGAGTGATGCAGAATCTCACAAAACCTGTCAAGAACCTGTCAAAGTCACATTTCACCACAGAATCCCCTTATGACAGAATGCAGCCTGAAGCATGTTTTTGTGGATTGTAAAGGTTGATTTTTAAGGAAAGCTTATTAATAAAGTGAGGCTAGTTTTATGGTCTCACTTTTTTAAAAATATAAAATAAACTTTAAAACCTTTTTGTTTTTATTTATTGTTTTATTATTTAATTTGAAGATTTTTCACTTGTTTCTTGGTAGTTGCAGGCGTGGCACTGAATTACAAACAAACAAACAAACAAACATCTCACCCCAAAATCAAAAGAAATTATATTTTGCATAAAGAAAATAAGGACAACCAATTTTACAACCAATCATTTTATTTGCATTGTTATTTTCATGACAATTAAAAACATTTGTACTTCCAAAGAAATTTTCTTTACTGTAATGTTTTAGAATTAAGTTATTATTATTATTATTTTGTAATTTCAATTATTTACAGTTATATTTTATTACTTGATTCTTATTACTACAATTGCATACACTACATTTTTATTTGATGCAATATGATAAATTTCTCTCAGGTACATTTTATGATGATAATATGATGATTTTAGTTATATTATACAAATTATAGTTAATATTGTTTTTTGCATTACTGTATTGAGAATGTATTTTATTTATGTTCATGTTTTTGCATTTTCCATATTCAGAAATTAGATTTCATGGGTTAAATGTCACAATGCAAAAGGGTTTAATGCTCCTAAAAACATTCAATGAAACATGTTAAATATTACTTGCTAATTACAGTTTTGAACTGGAATGTGACCTGGACGTGTCCTTGACAGGTTTCATCAGATTCAGATGAATCGATTCTCTCAATTGGTCACTTAATTCTTTAAAACGATTAATTATCTCTGCAGTAATTAATATTAAGAGGGAGCAGGTGATTATGTGCTGATGTTTTATTACAGGACCAACTACTGCAGCTGTGACCTCTAGTTTGACCTCTAGTTTGACCTCTACGTCGACACAGACATCAGAATATGGTATGAGTTTCTCATCAGCTGGTATGAATGTCATCTACACAACTGCATTTTCTTCCAGGATGTGTGAGTGCTGAGCTACAACACATAATGTAAATTACAATGGAACCTAATTATAATGATGGCAGTGAGGGATCTACAGGCTCTATTATTATTATATGTCTTCTTTCCTGAAATTAAAATACCACAATAAAAAAAAAAATATGCAATTGGCTTTTAAAAATCCAGTTGCGCAGTTGTCATCTTCTATAGAGCGGGGAAATAACCAGCCAATGCATTCATAGAGAGGGATTTTTCTGCTGATGATGACTGCATAAGGAATCAGTGTGGAACAAGTCATTAAATACAGCTACTCAACCCAGAACTACTTCTAGACACATCCTGGATAAGAGCATTCTGATCAAACCTGCCAGATCTTACAAGTTCAAGATGCACTGAATCCAGTAAAACACATTTACAGGGATAGTTCACCCAAAAATGAAAATGACCCCATGATTTACTCACCCTCAAGTCATCCTAGCTGTATATGACTTTCTTCTTTCAGACGAATACAATCAGAGTTATATATAAAAAAAATGTCCTTGCTCTTACAAGCTTTATAACGGCAGTGAATGGGTGCTGAGATTAGGAGAATAGAAGTCCAATAAACTGTGTCCATCCATCATTAAAAGTGCTTCACATGGCTCCTGTGAGTTAATAAAGGCCTTCTGAAGCAAATCAATGCGTTTGTGTAAGAATAATATTCATATTCAAAACTTAATAAACCGTAATATCTAGCTTTTGCTAACTGTCATACTTGTGTTCATGAGAGAGTGGCGTTCCAGCGGATGATGAAGGATGTAGGCAAACGCAGTAATGAATGCAGAAGCGCAGAGAAGAGAGAGAGAAAAAAAACACCAGTCTGAATTAGAAGTACAAAACTAATGATTAGTAAAGAAAAATGTCAGAGGATTTTGATATAAGTCAAGAGGAGACTGGTTTTCCTGTGCCAAAGTAAGGAAACTTTGCTTTCTTTGCTCCTACAAACACAAATTGGTTCTCGCGAGACTAGCGTATTCTCACCGGAGCTTACACTACACCGGAGTCCTACGTCATCCGCTGGATTATCATACATATGATATAAGAGATTAATTTCACAGTGTAGACAGCTTTATTAATTATAGCAGGAGTTATTTTGTAAATGCTTAAACTCTCACTAGACTAATATCAGTGATAATATTAGATATGATAGTGTTCTTTGCTTGATTTCTGTATTATTCACCGTAAAACTTTAGTAAAAATTTGTAAATTAGTAACTTACAATTTAGTCAAAATATTTTATGACATGACACTCATTTCTGGTAGGCTACGTGACTAAATGTTCTGATATATTACACTAACATTAGGCTTCTTTTAGTTTTGCCCTGCAGTTTGTTCTCCCTCCGCATTCTCACTAATGTAAATCAGTATTTATATAGTAGTACTATATACTAGTAATATTTCTCTCACACACACATGTCCTGCAAAATCACATCTACCGTATATCCTGCAACAAAGCAATTACCAGTGTAGCAAATCAGCTCAAAGGGGAAATATGAATATGACTAGTTATGATTAATTATAAATATTTAGATCCACTGTAAGTATTTACTTGACCTCTCAGTGTCAACTGTCTGTCAATTCTAAGAACGCTACTTTCCTGTTTAAGGAAAATAACTTTCTTACTGTACAATACTACTCAGAGCATGTAGCAAAAATCTGCATGATTAGGGACTTCAGTTATGAGCAAATCAATGAACAACCTCAGGTGTGATACAAATAAGACTTTATTAACTACATAAACACTTAAACTAGTCTAACACACACACACACACACACACACACACACACACACACACACACACACACACACACACACACACACACACACACACACACAGTTGGCATAGGAAAAGGAGTTAAAGCTTAAGCAGTAAAGAGATGAGATATAAAGACATGAAGCTATGATACAATTTGATATTCAGCAGATCTACGGCTTGAAGGAAACATCAGTTTCTTAGTTCAAACACAACTTTGTAAAAGGTGCAAATGATATTTAATGAATCAATTAATAAGACAAAGTTTGATACTCTGCACGTCTCGCCTGTTTGAAAAATAGTCCTGATGAACTTTGGGGCTCCAGTTGGTCTCTGCTGAAGTGAGTTGATGAAAAGACCAGTTCGAATCAGAGGATATTGATGAATGGAAAGTCAAGGCCGACGGCCTGGCGCAAGCTTAGCGTGGTTTTTAAGGCTCTTAGCTCAGCATCTTCTCCTGGAATTCCTGAATCTAAAAGAACCGCCCTGATCTGGTGATCAGTGATCTATATATGGGGATGATGTCACACCCTCAAGATTTGAGTGAGCTAATGAGGAATGGTACCTTTTGGAGGGAAGTTTTACAACTCTCTGTTCCTAGCATGGTGTCTTCCATGAAATTAGATTGGGGGGTTCAAGAGAATAATCTTTAAGATTCTTATAAAACTAATGTGTTGCATAGGCATCAACATATAATATACACTCTCATTTAGATCATGAAAATACGAACTCATAGATATCAAAAATCATATAGATGAGGTTATATTAACTAGTGATCCATCATAGGCATGTATACAACATATACAATACATAAAACACAATGTACAAGAACAGTAACAGCGTACACAATGCCCTAAATTATATGTGAATTAATTTAAAGAAAGGTTTTTCTATCAATTAATTAGAGAAGAGTCCCTTTTTATGTGTCTGATTTTGAGAGACTTGAGTTAAGAGTTGCTTAGCCACATTCCTGGGCGTCATAAACCTAGTGTTATCAGATAGTGTGCCTTTGGTTGCTATGGAACCAGAGGCCTGTTCTGCCATTTTTTTTAGGTAATAGTTGCATTTTGGGGGAAGGTGTCCATAGACCCTTTGATTAGATGAGGAGGCGTTAGATATTATTTGTTAAATATAACAAATAGTTGTGTGTCTGATCGGTTCAAATTCACCGTATTTGTTCCTGATTTTAGTTCATGAAGTCTGTAGGTTTTGGTACATTTCATGTGTGTGTGTGTGTGTTTTGTTCCTCAGGTCTGGAAGTAAGATGCAGTTTTAATCAATCTGATCCCTGTTACGCAGCTCTGGAACACAAACTCAATCTGCTGATGGAGCGGGACGCTCGAGAATATGATCTGAAGATAATAAAGAGAATAAACAACACACAAGATGATCCAATTTGTAGAGTAAAATATGGCAGGAAAAAGGAATGTGATCTTTATAATAACAGAATTGAAGTGAATATCATTAATGCGACTGTGATAATAAACCGTGTGATCAGAGAAGATTCTGGGAATTACAGATTACTACTCTTTCACTCAGACGGCACAGAAACATCTAGAGATCTTCAAGTGATTGTTGAAGGTACTCTCTCATCAGACTCATTCCAGTCTCAAAGATCTCACTCTCATGCAGATCAATCAGTTGAATCTCTGGGAAGGTTTATTCCTGTAGCACACAGTAAACACACTACAGACTCCAGTAATAGTATGAGTAGTGTGGAAGAACAAGATTCTTCTGTGTTTGTCATGTGACTGTCATGTGCCCCTCCCTCCAGCTCCTATTGGCTCAGTGGAAGTGTCAATCATCTGCTCCTCCAGTGGGGGTGATGAGGGTGTTCTGCTCCTCTGAGGGGGATCAGCTCCTCTACAGCTGGACTCTGAATGGAGATCCACTGATGGATGGAAACAGCAGCATTGATCTGGATGAGGGAACTGATGGAGACATCAGCTGCAGTGTGAAGAACCACATCAGTCACGCACAGAAGAACATTAGACTAGTCTGTCCTACTGGTGAGCTTCTAATACATAAATGAAGTATTTGCTAGACAACAGAAACATCAACAAGAGTGAGGCAGAATCTCACAAAACCTGTCAAAGTCACATTTCTCCACTGAATCCCCTTATGACAGAATTAAGTATCTTTGAAGTGTATTTTGGTGGATTGTAATGGTTTTAACTCATAGACTGTAACTCTCCTTTTTGGTTGATTCTTAAGGAAAGATTATTAATAAAGTGAGGCTAGGTTTATGGTCTCACTTTTTTTATGAATATTTGTGTATGTGTGCATGTGTGTATATACAGTATAAAGTACATATGAAAAAGCATTTTTTTTTTCAATTAAAGACAACAGATTTAATATGGTCTGCTTTTGTTGCTTGACAGTTTTTTATTGGTCATTTTGTGTTTTCATGGGGGGGGTTGTGATTGGATGATGACAGGTGTCTGTGATCATCCTCAAGTGTCGTGATCAGCACTACTGCTGTTGCTGTTTTATCAGTCAGTGGTCAGATCAGTGTAGCAGTCAATGAACGGGACAAGGTAGGTCACGTACAGGACAAATCAGTTAGGCCCAATATATGGGACGTCCTGGCTCTACAGAGCATTTTGCAACCATAACCTCTACATCAACACAGATATCAGAATATGGTATGAAATTGCAATTAAACTTGATGGCAGCGAGGGATCTACTGGCTCTTCTGTAGCTAATATGATTTACTGTACTATTAATTGCATGAAGGTACTAAAGTTATATTCTTATTGCTATTGTGGTTGGTATGAATGAATTTTTCAAAGCAGTTTTAGAGGTTGTGTTAAGTGACCTTGTGTTTTTTCTTTCATAGTTTTAAAATTCTCTCTGATTGCTTTGGGCTGCGTTGCTCTGATCCTGATTCTGCTGTTCATCACCATATGTTACATTTACAAGAAGAAGCAGCTCAAGTGGAAACCAGGTAAGTTCACTTTGAATCTCTAGTTCATTTACTAACTGATGAAGGTTAAAATGTAGTACTATTTGTAGCTTATGTGTTATATATGCTGCATAGATTTGTTTGGTCATTGCATAGACGGTTTAAAGACAATTACACCAAAAGCCAAAGTAGAAACATTATAAATGTGATGAAGATGATCTGAGCCAGTTTTGGTGGAGATTTGACAAACTTTCTGTTGTTAAAATTGGTGCAAAATGGCAGAAAGGCTTTGAAACAATATTATTCCTCAAGCATTATGACAGTTATTAATAAAGCTGTTATGATTCACAAAAGTGTTTGTATTTTCAGAATGTTAGTTGGTTTGAAAAAATAAAAAATAAAAGAAAAAACTCCCAACATGTGAAACATGCATAAAACATTTAAATGTTTAGTATTCTTTTGACCCAGAATTTTAATCAGAATCAGAAAGAGCTTTATTACCAGGTATGTTTACACATAAGAGGAATTTGTTTTGAGCATTTATTTATAATTTTTAATATAATGTATAATAACATTATTTACCATAATAATATATTATTACAAACAAATTGGTTAACCAGTTAGATAATTGTGAAAATAAATGGCCAATTGTAAATGTGCAGACATGCAAGCCTTGTTTACGAATGACTGGAATTCAATAACATACGCATTTAACCAGTGGTGGATGAAGTACACAAATCAAGTACTTGAGTAAAAGTACAGAAACGTATAATGAAATATTACTCCAGTAAAAGCAGAAGTACTCCTTTTTCAGTTTTACTCAAGTGAAAGTACAAAAGTACAAAAAATTTATTTACTTAAGTAAAAAATACTGATAGATTTATTTTGCAATTTTATATAGGCTACTTAATTTAATTTTATATCAGCACATATTTTTTATAACCCTATACTGCTCAAAATACCTGGGATTTTCCCAAAATAACCACTATATGGAGTCAAGATATATTTTTGTTGTTGATATGGACTACGCTGACGAGAGTGATGTTCACTGTGAAGCTTACACTGCGATGTACCTGAGAGATTTGACCATCTGATTTTCACCAGTAAGAAAAAAGTGTTAGTTTGTTGTTTTGCAGAACATCACAGTCATATATGACATGAGAATAAGGCCTGAAGTTAGGAAGAACATTTTAAGAAAAATATAATTCAATTTTCAGAATGATTTTTTTCTTCTCAAACCTTGTCTGGCGTGTAAAAAATACCCCTGGCCAAATGCCCCCAGAGGGCATCACTTCCCACTTTGATAATTACTGTAGTTATCATATTCTGAACATAACATCCTTTCTTTTTCCCCCGGACGTAATCTATCTAGGTGGTTGGTTAAATAAAAAATATTTGGACTATATATCTAAAAATTACCTCAACTTAGCAACAGCAATCTTGTTAGCTAGACAGTTAGCATTAGCTAACAATATTTACTTATTTTCAGTATGGTTATGAATAAACATTCATATCTGTCTATTGGATAGTTAATCCAAACAATATAAAAATTTATACTGTTGATAAACAATATAAAAATAGATGTCACATAGGGCTAAATGCGTAGCATTTTAATACAACTGTTAATGTTACAGCAGCGGGGAATTTAAACGTGCATGAGGTATTTTATTTAATGGTGTTATTTTAATGGTTCGTTTTTTACCTAAAATATGGAGACACTGATTGATGTGTCTGCATTCAAGCATTTCAGTGGGTTTAAATAGATCACTCTTTACAGCAGATTTAGTTCACAAACAACTGACAGTTTTGACCTAAATATGATTTTCAGTTACAATAATTAATCCTCGCACTAAACGGTTCATTTGAATCAGTGAGTTGTTGACTCTAGAACAGCTGCAATAGAATCATTCTAATTTGTGAATGAATTGTTTGGTGCGATTTGTTAACCGATTTAAAAAGTTCATTGAAAATAATCATTTAGTTCTTGAATCAGACACCGCATCTGCGTGTCGGAGCACGTGATATATTATAAGGAGTAACGATATGTTTTATGAAATGTAGTGATGTAAAAAGTACGATCTTATGCTTTGGAATGTAGTGAAGTAAAAGTAAAAGTTACTTAAAATAAAACTGCTCCAGGAAAGTACAGATACTTGAAAAATGTACATAAGTACAGTAACGAAGTAAAGCTACTCCGTTACTGTCCACCACTGCATTTAACTATGTAATCTGAGGTTCAATTAGTGTTTGTTACAAGTGTTTGTTAATTTTTGGGAAGGTGCTTTCTATGTGCAAATTACTCAGAATTTACTCATATATTTACAAGCATTTTATGAATGAGATACAATAAATCAAAGATTGGTGAATATATGTCCTCACTTACTGCATTCTTTTCTTGCTTTTTCTCAATACATTACATGAAAACCAGCATGATCTGTTATGAGGATAGTTTTGAAGGCAATACTTTAATGACTGAAATATGAGATTGTATTTGATCTGTTGCTGATGTCAGTGTTTTCTCGTCAGCAGCTGCTGGAGATACAGAGCTCATATACACTGATATCTCTCATGAGAAAAAGAGTGAAAAGAAGAATACAGGTAAGAAACTCAAAGAAGTTGCAGTTATGCAATGTATATGTTATTAACATTAACAATTTGAAAAAGTATAACAATAATTTGCACAGTTTGATGTCATCTGAGCTAACTTTGCGATCATTAGATTTAATCACCATTGGTACACCACAAAAGTGACAGACATGTTACTTCTTCAGATGACATTTTCTGGTGAAACTTCTTGTTTACTTCCAAGACTTAGTATCTGTAATTCTGTAAAACAGTAAATATTGGTTTGGTGACTGACAGCCACACATACACCTCAAAACATTAGATTAATCCACGCTGAGGAGAAGTGCCGATGCACAACTCGCATAAAGAAGACAATTCTGCAAATAACTGCAATTGCAGGTTTCAAACAGAGATGGCGACAAAGAGGCAAAACTTACGTAATGCAGCTTTAAAGTGAGAGTTCTTCCAAAAATGAAAATATGATGCTTATCTGCTTACCCTAAGGGCATCCAAGATGTAGGTGACTTTATTTCTTCAGTAGAACACAAATTATGATTTTTAACTTCAGCCGCTGCAGTCTCTCAGCCATACAATGCATGGCAATGGTAACAGAATCTATGAGATTAAAAAAACATGCATAGACAAATCCAAATTAAATGTATCGGCTCATGATGATACATTGATGTGTAAAGACACAAAACAATTGGTCTGTGCAAGAAACTGAACAGTATTTATATAGTTTTTTTTACCTCTAATTTACGCAGTGTCCAAACTGTTGTGAACGCGCTTCACAGCAGCCTGTGTGCTAGGCATCATCATCATCTACCACTGACACTCCTAATTGAGATTGTAGATAGAGTTTTAATGGTCCATTTGAGAGATAGGTGGCAGTAATGCACTTATAAGTCTGCGATCCGCCAAAAAGCAAGAAGAAGAAGAAGACGCCTCAGGCACCTGCTGCTGTGAAGCTGGTTCAGAAGAGTTCTAACAGTTCAGACATTGCGTGAATCAGAGGTTAAAAAAAAAACTTAAAAAAAAAACTATATATATTGTTTTGTTTTTTTTGGAGAGAGATATTTTTTTGTGTTTATACAGAGATGTGTTGTCATGAGACGCAGGGTTTAATTTGGATTTGTCTGTGCATTT
Organism: Cyprinus carpio; assembly: GCF_018340385.1. Lineage (NCBI taxonomy): Eukaryota > Metazoa > Chordata > Actinopteri > Cypriniformes > Cyprinidae > Cyprinus > Cyprinus carpio. The sequence continues at coordinate 28,189,260 of NC_056585.1, read as the reverse complement.
TTTTTTTTTTTTTTTACTCTCATAGATTCTGTTGCCATTGCCATGCATTATACAGCTGAGAGACTGTAACTGCAAGTTTAAAATCATAATTTGTGTTCTGCTTAAGAAAAAAAAGTCACCTACATCTTGGATGCACTCGGGGTAAGCAGATAAACATTACATTTTCATTTTTGAGTGAACTATCCCTTTAAAAATCATCAACGTTTTTGGTCTTGGGACATAAACTAAATTTCCCTTTTGAAAAATCCAGCATATGCTGGTTAGGTATGTTAAGAAGCATGGCAGCTGGTTTGAGCTGGTTTAAAATGGTCCTGAGCTGGTTATGATCTTACAGTTAAGAACAATTAAGGAATTATAGATATTGGTAGGAACTTGTCATATCGTCTCTACTAAACTCTACAGCCTTGAAAATCATAACAAGCGATGTTCGACTTTGGAAACTACAGTTCTCTCCTTACACATAAAGAGGTCAAACAACAGATGAATGAGTTCATCCACATTTGACAAAAAGATTATGGACATAATTATAAGTCAGTCACTGAAGTGAGGTGCTGTGTTTGTCTCTTCTGAGGAAGATTCATTCACTTGTTTATCAATGATCCACACAGAGAAACTTTGGTCTGATTTTTTTTTTCATCTAATGTTCATCTAATCTCAGTTTGGAAGTGACTTCTCTTTATGTTTTAAAGATATTTTCTTTGGATTGTTTGACTACTCAAAAAAGAATTTAGGAAAATTAAATACTTAAAAAAATTCTTAATTTGTGTTTGCTGCTATCTAAATGTCACATACATAAAAAACAAGGCTCTAAACCTCTCTTTTCTTTATTCAAAGTTTAACTAGACAAGATGAAACAATCTTTAACAGACATCTTGCAGACGTATCTGTGTGCTAACGGGGAAGTGAACTAGTTTGCATATCCTATGCTGCAATATAATGATTTTCTAATTTATAATATGATCAAAGATTGTGTAAATGTATAACAATGAATAAAAATGAATAAAATGACTCAAAGATTTGTTCATTTTATTGAATAAAAATGAGCAAGAGAGTTGTTAAAATGATCCGATCTTCCCATCGCTAACATAAATCCCTCTTGGGCCTGAGGGTGTTTTTGGGGCCAAGAGAAGTTTTGACATGCCCTGATATTTGTGTTTTTTTTTTCAGTTGCTTATAGAAATATAAATGGCTAAAGTCTTATAACATTGTAATCAGCACAAACTGGGCTAAAATAATATGTGAGCAGCATGTATGTAGATGATTGTGCTTTTGAGAAAGCGACGTTTATGCGTGGTTAGTGAAAAACTAAAATTTTGAAGTCACTGAAATAAGGCAATAAAACACCTAGAGAACATTTGTTCACGACTTTTGAGAAAAGATTTTAAAGCCTAAGAGTTTTTGCTTCAAAATGATGTGAAAATCATCTTGATTACTCGCTCACAGAAAACAATATATTGATTTACATTTTTTAAGACACTTTTTGTGTAGGAATATGCAAGAAGGCATCATCATCATGCATAATGCTGTGATTCACACCTGAGAAGACAAAGGCCCGCATAATGAGCTGCATAATGAGCCTTTTAGCCAGGTGTGTGACAGAGAGAAGAGTTACAAGAAAGAAACTACATTATTAACATTATTGTGATGGTCACTGATACTAGTACTAATTTATAGAAAAAAACACAATTAGAACACATATTATCAGTGATATTTACAGCTTAGTCAAGTCAAGTCACCTTTATTTATATAACGCTTTAAACAAAAAAGATTGCGTCAAAGCAACTGAACAACATTAATTAGGAAAACAGTGTGTCAATAATGCAAAATGACAGTTAAAGGCAGTTCATCATTGAATTCAGTAATGTCATCATGCAGCTCAGTTCAGTTTAAGGGATGTTTCATAAACAAATTTCGGGAGGAGCATGCATGGATAATTAACACGGCCAGTTCATCATTAGTGATTACACTGTTTACCAATCAGCTCAAGAGGAAACACCTATAAATAATCAAGTATGTCCTACCTTCGTTATCTCTCGACTTTCAGGATCTCTCGACTTTCAGCATTCGGTTCCCTCTGTTGCCATCTTATCACAGACCCAATTTTCCGTCCAACGAATTCCTATACCGTGGATTTTTCAGATCTGCTGCATTTGCCAGCCCCATGATAACTCCTACCCCGCCAAACACGGCCGCCGAGCACCAGGCTTTATCGCTATAGCTGCTCTTCTCAACCAGCCACACGCTGTGGCCAATAGACCGTGCAAAGCCTGCATTTGCCCCTCACCTCGCACAGCAGCACACACACATTGTCCCACTCAAAGACCCGGCTCTCCTCGAGTGCTGGATCGCGGCAGCAGCAGGCATTCAACGAGCTTGGGTCACACCTGAGATCTCACGGCAGCAAAGCCTCACTCGCTTCCTGCCACAGCTCAGCCGTGCAGAACGCGTGTTGCAATTTAATAAATTTTTTTAAGAATTGATCTAAAACGCAACTGCCCTCGTGTTTTCCGCAGGACATCAATTGTGAGTACATGTTCTGTTGTCTTTTTAGGACTGCAATATGAAAAGAGTACAAAGTAAATATCTTTAGAAACAGCGTGAAAGTGAATAGAACATAACTGCAAATTAACGTTACTGCTATAAACATGTATATTGGTACAATGTGCAGTGTTTCCCACAGCATTACACTCTATTTGTGGTGGCACTCCCCCGCCCCCATATATACATATATATGCAAATTCATTTTCTGCCAGCAGGAGGCGCTTTAAGAGCGGGAGAGATACAGGATTCTCCGGTGACAGCTGCAAAACAGCGCTCACAAACGCTGCCTTATCAAGCATTACATGCAAAATGAAATGAAAATGAAATCGAAAATTTTCTAAATACAGTCGGTAATACAGTGATATAAAAACACCCGCATCGGTTTTTGATTTTGAAACGTGCAGTGCTCATATTTATTCAATGAAGTCAATGCCTTTTGGAAAATCTATTTGTGGCGGTCAGTTTTGATATTGTGGCGGCCCGCCACAAATAAATTAATGTGTGGGAAACCCTGATGTGTTACAAGACTAAACATGCTTCATCGTTTTCAAAAGCCTCTGTTTCCACAGTCCATACTACAACGTGAAAACCGCATTCTCATATTTATCTGCTCTGGAGAGCATTTAAAAAGGCTGGAAGGCCAAAACGAGAGGAAAAGATGCTTTTCAACAGGAACGTATTAATGTGGACAAGGGTTGAGGAATTGTCAAATCAGGCAACCAATTGCTAAACCGGCAACACAGTAGGCTACCCAGGCATTTTTAGCTTGCCCCGTCAGATGTTACTAACCCTTCTACTTTCCCACAGCCAACAACTACAGCACCCGAAGCAAGCATGAAGCTGCTTCTACTTGCAACACCGGCCTGCACATCCCAGTATTTCCATCCTGTTACTTCTAACCCCCTTTTTTCTTTTCAGTGTCCTCCTGCTCACATAGCAGACATTAGCATAAGGTTGCCTCTGCTAGCAGTGCAGGCTACACAAGTTCTTCTAGACATCACACACCCCAACCCCATCCCATGGCCTACAGCTACAACAGCTGAAGCAAACGTGACTGGCTGCCTCCATTTGTAAACATGCCCACATCTCTTCCGCTCCCTCATGCTACCATTTTTCTTTTCAGTGGCCTCCAGCTCCCGTAGCAAACGCTAGCTTGAGGCTGCCTCCACAAACAATGCAGGCTGCACACAGGGTCTTCAGGATTCCCTTCCTGTGGCCTACAGCACGTGAGGCAAGTGCGAAGCGGCTTCCGCTTGCAACACAGACCCTCACATCTCAGACCTTCCTCCTGCTGCTACTTACCCTTTTTCCTTTTCAGTGGCCTCCAGCTCCCGTAGCAGACACTAGCATGAGCATGCCTCCGATAGCGGTGCAGACCCATCCACACCCCTTTTCCGACAACCCCGTCCCCTACTCATGGCCTGCAGCCCCACAGTCTAACCCCAGTGTGAGGCCGCCTCCATTAATGGCGCAGGCTCCAATGCCCGCCATTCACCCTCTTTCCCCCTCTCTTCTTCCACTTCTGGAACCATCCCAAGCATGAGTACGTCTCCGCAGGCAGCTCCAGCAGCTATCTTTCCTCCTCCTCTCATGCTCCCTTTCCTTCTCTATGTTCTGCCCTACCCATCCCTCCGAACACCCTTGGCTTAGGCCCCGATGCCTGCCATTCCCCTCTCTTTTCCCCTCTTTCTTCCACTCCCAGAGCTGTCCCAAGTGGGAGCACGCCTCCGCTAATGGCGCAGACCCCCGATGCCTGCCATTCCCCTCTCTTTTCCCCTCATCTTCCACTCCTGGAGCCATCCCAAGCATGAGCATGTCTCCGCAAGTGTGAGCACATCTCCACAGGCGGCTCCAGCAGTTATCTTTCCTCCTCCTCTTATGCTCCTCCTCCCTCTCCGCTCCCACACCCCATCCGCAGGTCCTGAAGGCCACCATTCATCTCCGGCAGGAGCCTTACCTAATTCCCACACTGCCGCAGAAGTGCCCACTCCAGCAGGAGTTTTTCCAGATTTCACCACTGCCAATGCTGCTCCTGCAGGAGCCTTTCCTAATTCCTACACTGCCGCAGCAGTTCCCGCTCCTGCAGGTGGTCTTCCATATTTTCCCCAGTCCTCGCTTCCACAGGAGCTTTTCCATTTTCCCCACTGCCACTGCATCTCCGGCAGGAGCCTTACCTAATTCCCACACAGTTCCCGCTCCCCAGGAGCCTTTTTCTCCATTTCCCCACTGCAGCAGTTCCATATTTCCCCACAGCCGCAGCAGTGCCCGCTCCCGCAGGAGCTCATCCATTTTTCCCCACTGCCGCAGCAGTGTCAGCTCCCGCAGGAGCCCTTCCGTATTTCCCCACTGCCGCAGCAGTGTTAGCTCCCGCAGGAGCCCTTCTGTATTTCCTCACTGCCGCAGCAGTGTCTGCTCCCACAGGAGCCTTTCTGTATTTTAATCTGCTGCAGCAGTGCTCGCTTCTGCAAAAGCTATTTTCTCTTCAGATGCCGTAGCAGCGCCTGTTTCCGCAGAAGCCAATTTCTCTTTTCAGATGCCGCAGCAGTGCCCGCTTCTGCAGAAGCCTTTTCTGTATTTCCCTACTACCACCGCAGTAGCCACTCGTGCAGGAGTATTTTCTGTATTTATCCACTGCCGCAGCAGTGTCTGCTCCCGCAGGCACCTTATCTGTTTTACCCCACTGCCGCAGCAGGAGCCACTCCCGCAGGAGCCTCCATCCATATATCCCCACTGCCATAGCAGTGCCTGCTCCCACAGGAGCTCTTCCATATTTCCCCACTGCCGCAGCAGTGTCAGCAGTTTTGTTAAAGCTGCTATTTCTGCAGCAGACTAACAGCCGATTTCTCGTCTTGTCATTGTTTCTCCGCAGAATTTTTCCCTGATGCTGATGTGGAATACGCAGCGGTCCAACTGCAGACAAAGAGAAGGGAAGAGAAGGAGGAAAAGAAGGAGGAGGAGGAAGAGGAGGAGAAGGAGGTGGTGGAAGAGAAGGAGGAGGAAGAGGAGAAGGAGGAGGTGGAAGAGAAGGAGGAGGTGGAAGAGAAGGAGGAGGAAGAGGTTGAAGAAAAGAAGGAGGAGGAGGTGGAGGAGAAGGAGGAAGTGGAAGAGAAGGAGGAGGAAGAGGAGGAGGAGGTTCAGTATGGTGAGATAATGTTCACACCGAACCACTCAAACAATCCGCAGGAGCTTCAGGAGCAGTGTGTTTTCTAGGGGTGTAACAGTTCACGGAAAAAAAAAAAAAAAAAAACGTACGGTTCGGCACACACTCATACCACAGTTCAACTTTAATCTGACAAGGCATCTGTAATATGGTTTGATAAAAATAAAAAATAAAAATTGGCTAATGTTTCTGTCAGTGGATACACATTCTGGCTTCCCAATACATTACAACATCAGCGATGAAAAAAAAGAAACATGGACAAACCTGTCACTCTTTGTTAAATGTGAATGCTGTCTGCTGGAATATGAGCAGTCAATGATGCCGTCATAACCCGGGTGTTGATAGGGTGCATGCACAGTTGAGACCTGAAAAGCACATGTTGCTATCTGTGTTTAAACTAAACTCATTTAAGCCTTGCCAGTTTAAATATTAAAGAGCCAGAAGACGCGAACGAGAACTCATGCATGCAGTGAGAAGATTTGTGTGTGCACCTTCCCTGGGAAATCAAGCACTTATTTTTTTTTACCTATGTTTGACTTTGGGAGGTTTATGGTTTATTTAAAGCACATAATCTCTTTGCATTTGTAAATATTTTGTCTGATATGTGCTGTATGTTGATATGGATTGTTTAGAGTGAACTTTAACATACATGTATGGGGTGAAGCATGAGATGTAGAGTAAGCAAGACTATGAAAGGGAAACCAATCGCGTGTTATTTGTTCATCAAACTACTCAGCACTTCTGTTTTTAGCGCTTTTTGATTTGTGGCTGCAAATGTATGATGGCAAGAAAAAGCTTAAATGAAATTCAGCTTTTAATCATGAATCCTGAGGAGGTGATCGATGTGCACTAGTGCTCAAAAGTCATGAAAACAGCAATTGGTGATTTTGAATTAAAATATTTCAAAGCAATTCCCTGCAAAGTCCCTGCAAATCTGAGATTTACTAGAATGAGTTCTAGAATATATACTATTTAGTGAAGAGAGTTTAACAGTGATATGAGAGAGTTTTAGGGGTCAAAACAGTTTAAACATCTGCAGATCCTCAAGTACAGGAACAACCTGAAAAAGGCCTAATGATGTCTAAAATTGCTTAAAGTCCTGTAGTGTAAATTAATAGTAAACTGTATTTCTACCAGCTAAACTAGTACAGTGTTCAATTCCCAGATCAAATCTTTATTGCTTGAATTCACAGTAAAAAGTATCAAAAAGCATCTGCCAAATGCAGAAATAGCAATGCACTCAACTCAGATGAATCTTTGTTGCTTTCAGTGAAAATTAGTGTTGATTAAAATTCTATTTTATTTTCATTTAAAAAGAATTAATTTATATTATCGCCCAGCTCTTTATATAATGTTGAATGTACACTGTAAAAAAAAGTATTTTTGAAAATTGTAAATACAAGGATTATTGGAGTGTGTTTTAAAAGAAAATCCTATTTCAGTCTTTCTACTTCAAAACTTATTTAGTTCATTGTTACTGGTCATTTCTTTGTAACTAATCGTGAAGTTTACTAGTAATTTTTGAGTAAAAATGTTCTACACCAATTTGGTTGATTATACAATTATATCTAATTTTATCTGCATACATACAGTATAGTGTAATTAAAATTTAAATTTATGTATATTATTGGCTAGATATTTATATAAATATATCTGTATAAATAAGCTTTATTTGCATGCATACTGTACAGTAAACTCACATAAAGTGATACATACTACAGTATATAGCAAATTTTAACTGTCTCATTGTTTATATCATTGCAAAATCTATCTTTTAGCATGTAGTTCTAACCTGCTGATTGTGACTATAAGGCATTAAGATATTAAAATATAAATATTAACAGTCATGATTTTCTGTAAAGCTGCTTTGAAATATGTATTGTCAAAAGCACTGTACAAATAAATGTCTCTACTAGTGTGAACAAACTTTAATATCAAATTAATCTGATCCTTTTTTTCTGTTTGCCGTGTTGATTGAGAGTGTGTTTCTCAGTGTGTTAGAGTTCTGTTACATGACTTGCTTCAGCTTGAGTTATGTTTATAAATGTAAAGTTGATTAAACTATTGTTTTGGCTTTCACTGCTTAGTCCTGTTACAAAGTTATCCAAACAGGAGAAGAAGTGCAGTTTTTTTAAGCATATTTCGTAAATTAATTGTACTCTGAATCACAGTATATTAACTTAAATGAGATACTGTATTTGAAAAATAACTCTGATCAAAATTAGAGAACACCTACAGATGCCTCCAAGTTATTGGTGTTAATCTGGCACCTGGTGATAATAAACCCTGTTTAACTGGCAGCATTCCTCTAATATTCACTGAGATAGCTAGATGTCCAACCACTTTAAGGAGACTGAAACTTTGCGACAGGAGGTTGTCTAGATGAAAGCTAAAAATCTGGTTTCTAGAATTGTTACGGAAGAGGTCTGACACAACAGATTAATACAATCAAAGATATTTATTTGGGTCACAGAGAGTAAGGGTTAGGATTCCGGGAATGATGAGGTGAGAATGAAGTTCGTATATCAGGTCAAAGGATATGCCCCGAGATGGTGAATTAGAGTCTTATCCTTATGCACAGGACGAGCACACACCTCAACTGATTGGCACGAGGAGGAACTGGAGACAATGGAAGACGAGGAGACACTAGGAGGAACTAGGGATGGCTGACACAAACAGACGTTCTGAAGCTTTGCGAGATCCCGAAGCGCAGATGTTTCGAAACACTGATCCGAAGTGTGATTCAAAACACCCATGTCACGTGACTATGGCTAAATGAAGCCTCGAAGTGTTTCACAAGTGTTTCGACAGGTGGCATCTGCCGAATCAGCGTTTGATTGACACTGTCGGGTACAGACCACACAATCGCACATCTGTATAAAAGTCAAGTCAAGTCAACGCATCTTGACCTTGTGGGTTTTTGTGAGAGGAGTTTGATTTTGAGATATATTTGGTGATATAGTGACATTTATAGTGCGATTTGTTTAGTTATAGGAGCCTTTTTCTCCATTTCCCCACTGCAGCAGTTCCATATTTCCCCACAGCCGCAGCAGTGCCCGCTCCCGCAGGAGCTCTTCCATATTTCCCCACTGCCGCAGCAGTGTATGCTCCCGCAGGAGCGTTTCCGTATTTCCCCACTGCCGCAGCAGTGTTAGCTCCCGCAGGAGCCCTTCTGTATTTCCTCACTGCCGCAGCAGTGCTCGCTTCTGCAGAAGCTATTTTCTCTTCAGATGCCGTAGCAGCGCCTGTTTCCGCAGAAGCCAATTTCTCTTTTCAGATGCCGCAGCAGTGCCCGCTTCTGCAGAAGCCTTTTCTGTATTTCCCTACTACCACCGCAGTAGCCACTCCTGCAGGAGTATTTAAAATATTTCAAAGCAATTCCCTGCAAAGTCCCTGCAAATCTGAGATTTACTAGAATGAGTTCTAGAATATATACTATTTAGTGAAGAGAGTTTTAACAGTGATATGAGAGAGTTTTAGGGGTCAAAACAGTTTAAACGTCTGCAGATCCTCAAGTACAGGAACAACCTGAAAAAGGCCTAATGATGTCTAAAATTGCTTAAAGTCCTGTAGTGTAAATTAATAGTAAACTGTATTTCTACCAGCTAAACTAGTACAGTGTTCAATTCCCAGATCAAATCTTTATTGCTTGAATTCACAGTAAAAAGTTTCAAAAAGCATCTGCTAAAAGCAGAAATAGCAATGCACTCAACTCAAATGAATCGTTGCTTTCAGTGAAAATTGGTGTTGATTACAATTCTATTTTATTTTCATTTAAAAAGAATTAATTTATATTATCACCCAACTCTTTATATAATGTTGAATGTACACTGTAAAAAAGCATTTTTGAAAATTGTAAATACAAGAATTATTGGAGTATGTTTTAAAAAGTCTTTCTACTTCAAAACTTATTTAGTTCATTGTTACTGGTTGTTTCTTTGTAACTAATCGTGAAGTTTACTAGTAATTTTTGAGTAAAAATGTTCTACACTAATTTGGTTGATTATACAATTATGTCTAATTTTATCTGCATACATACAGGGTACTGTAATTAAAATTTTAATTAATGCATATTATTGGCTAGATATTTATATAAATATATCTGTATAAATAAGCTTTATTTGCATGCATACTGTACAGTAAACTCACATTAAGTGATACATACTACACTATATAGCAAATCTCAACTGTTTTATTGTTTATATCATTGCAAAATCTATCTATTAGCATGTAGTTCTAACCTGCTGATTGTGACTATAAGGCATTAAGATATTAAAATATAAATATTAACAGTCATGATTTTCTGTAAAGCTGCTTTGAAATATGTATTGTCAAAAGCACTGTACAAATAAATGTCTCTACTAGTGTGAACAACCTTCAATATCAAATTAATCTGATCCTTTTTTTCTGTTTTCCGTGTTGATTGAGAGTGTGTTTCTCAGTGTGTTAGAGTTCTGTTACATGACTTGCTTCAGCTTGAGTTATGTTTATAAATGTAAAGTTGATTAAACTATTGTTTTGGCTTTCACTGCTTAGTCCTGTTACAAAGTTATCCAAACAGGAGAAGAAGGGCAGTTTTTTAAGCATATTTCATAAATTAATTGTATTCTGAATCACAGTATAATAACTTAAATGAGATATTTGAAAAAGAACTCTGATCAAAATTAGTGAACACTTACAGATGCCTCCAAGTTATTGGTGTTAATCTGGCACCTGGTGATAATAAACCCTGTTTAACTGGCAGCATTCCTCTAATATTCACTGAGATTGTTAGATGGCCAACCACTTTAAGGTGACTGAAACTTTGCAACAGGAGGTTGTCCAGATGAAAGCTAAAAATCTGGTTTCTAGAATTGTTACGGAAGAGGTCTGACACAACAGATTAATACAATCAAAGATATTTATTTGGGTCACAGAGAGTAAGGGTTAGGATTCCGGGGATGATGAGGTGAGAATGAAGTTCGTATATCAGGTCAAAGGATATGCCGAGATGGTGAATTAGAGTCTTATCCTTATGCACAGGACGAGCACACACCTCAACTGATTGGCACGAGGAGGAACTGGAGACAATGGAAGACGAGGAGACACTAGGAGGAACTAGGGATGGCTGACACAAACAGATGTTCTGAAGCTTTGCGAGATCCTGAAGCGCAGATGTTTCGAAACACTGATCCGAAGCGTGATTCAAAACACCCATGTCACGTGACTACGGCTAAATAAAGCCTCAAAGTGTTTCACAAGTGTTTCGACAGGTGGCATGGTCCGCCGAATCAGCGTTTGATTGACACGGTCGGGTACAGACCACACAATCGCACATCTGTATAAAAGTGAAGTCAAGTCAACGCATCTTGACCTTGTGGGTTTTTGTGAGAGGAGTTTGATTTTGAGATATATTTGGTGATATAGTGACATTTATAGTGCGATTTGTTTAATTATATTTAGGCTTATATTTAAATTTACACATTGACTGATAGGCTAGAGACAGACAGAGTATACATATAGTGGCACATTAATAGATGCATAGATAGAAATATATATAGACAGATTAATAGATAGATACATATATATGAATAGAAAGATAGATACATATATAGATATATAGATAGATTGATATAAATAGATAGATCAGTAATTGCTAATAATAATCAATTGTTACTAATTGCTGTTTTCATTTTTATTCAGAGCCACAAATGTCAACATCAGGCCCATCATCATCATCACCATCAACATCACCATCAACATCAACACCAGTAGAAACACAGGACAGTTTATGGGAACTTTTTGATAATCGTATCCATGAAACCCAGATGATACACAATGCTACAGCTGATGCCCCAGTGGAAGTGAAACAATACCTCCATGATGCGTTTTTGCCCAGAACTCATGATCCCCTAATTTACTGGAAAGAGAGAGCAGTAATCTTTCCTCATTTGTATGTCCTTGCTAAAAAATATCTTTGCATGCCAGCAACAAGTGTCCCTTGTGAGTAGAATTTTTCAAAGGCTGGAGAAATTATCTGTAAAAAAAAAGAAAAAAGAGAAGTAGGCTAAGTCCTTCCACTGCAGAGAAATTAATATTTTTGAATAAACATCTCTAAAAAAGTGAGACATTGTGGCCTGATTTCTTTTATTATTATTAATTTTTAATGACCAAAATAACATTATGCACAGTGAGAAGCCTACAGGTTACAAGCTTCACATATTAAAAAAATACAATAATAAAAACAATCCCATTTTTAATGGCTCATTGTCAAGGTTGTTTCAAATAAACACCTGCAAGTGACCACTAGGTGTCACCGTTGAGACGGGTGTTGGATTGATTCAAAGCCTCGACACAATATGGCACATTTGCTTGTTTCATTGCTTCACAAAGCCTCGATCTGCCCACCACTAGGAGGAACACAGGAGGTAAGTAATGCAGTTGAGTCCATCAATAGCAACCATAACAAAGTCCTCCACATGTAAACAAGATCAGACAATCTGGGTGACTGAGATGTGTGCTCTTATACAGCCCGGTTGATGAGGTGCTGATGAGTGACAGGTGCAAGTGCTCAGTACTCAGGTGAGAGGGATTGCTGTGATTGGGTAGCGGTGGAGCCCGGCCGATCCGTTAAAAGAATATTGCAGCTTTACAATGACACTAATAAGTCCCCCCAAAAGGCTGGTTGTCCACGTAAGACAAAAGCACAAGAGGACAGGATAATGCAGAGACTCTCAATGGAGAAGCGGTTCAGCACTGCAGCTGGAATTGCTCACCATCAGCAGAAAGAAACAAAAGGCTAGGCTCAACTGTGCTGAGGAGCATGTTGTGTGGAGAGAGGAGGGCTGCTCCAAAGTTCATTTTAGTGATGAGAGAAAGCTTTATTTATTTTGGTCTGATGGGAAACATTATGTTTGGCTTCTGGAGCAGATCACCCTATAAATAAATGCATAATCGCTTACTTTATATCCTCTCTGTTTACTTCCGTATGACGGCACACTGCACAAGTGTTGCCAAATCCACATTTTCCCCGTGGAATTGGGCTACTTTTTCCTCTGTTGCCACGGGATGTTTTTCAACTTCGTGGGTTAATGCAACGTTTACCTGCCTGAACATGATTGGGCTAGTTTTGGACTAGTTTTGAGAAAGAATTGGCCGTTTTTTTTGTGAAAATCTGGAAATCCTGTTCGTATCGTTCTTTTGCGCATGTGGGTCAGTTCAGAACCATGATCAGTTTACAATGGAAATCTGATATTAGCCACATTTAAAACAACACTGTGAACAGCTATACAAAAAAAATCGGATCTGAGAAAAATTCAGAATTGAGCACTAAGGCTCATAGTGTGAATGTAACCTTAAACAGATACATGACAGGTGAATGCAGATATTCATAAGAACCTTCTTCAGCAACTTGAAGGTCTTTCTCATCTCACAATCAGTCTGCAATTTTCATGCAGCACAAATTTTGAGAGATGAAGATTAACAATATTTCAGAGAAAAAAAAAATCAAGTATTTATAGATTGGTCTCTAATTTTGAACTCCACTGTATATATCAAGTCAAGTCAATTCTGCTTTATTGTCAATTCTTCCACATGTACAGTACATACATACAGAGAATTGAAAATGCGTTACTCTCAGACCCATGGTGCATACAGATAACACTAACAGTAGAGCCTAAAAATACAGATAGATACAGATTAAATATAAAATACAAAATACAAAACTATACAAACAAGGGCATGTAAAAAATAATAATAAAAATAAAAATAAAGTTAAATAAAGCAGCACAAGTTCGGGAGCGAGTTCAGCTTACTGACAGCCTGATGAATGAAGCTTTCCTTCAGTCTGCTGGTCCTGGCCTGGAGACTCCGCAGTCTCCTCCCTGAAGGCAGCAGACTGAAGAAGCTGTGTAACGGTTGGGTGGGGTCACCTGCGATGCAGAGGGCTTTGCGAGTGAGACGGGTTCCATAAATGTCCAGGAGGGAGGGGAGAGAGACACAAATGATCTTCTCAGCTGCTCTCACTAAGCGTTGAAGAGTCTTCCGGCAGGACGCGTTGCAGGTGCCATACCACACACAGTGATGCAGCTCCTTAGAATGCCCTTGATGGTGCCTCTGTAGAAGGTGCACATGATGGGGGCCGGGGCTCTAGCTCTTCTCAGTTTGCAGAGGAAGTAGAGATGCTGCTTGGCCAGTTCTGCGGTGTTGTCGGTCCAGGAGAGGTCCTCTGTGATGTGCACACCCAGGAACTTGCTGCTGCTCACTCTCTCCACAGTCGCACCGTTGATGGTCAGAGGAACATGCTGAGTGTGCGCTCTCCTGAAGTCAACAACAATCTCCACGTTCAGAGAGAGATTGTTGTCACTGCACCACCCGGCCAGGCGGCTCACCTCGCTCCTGTAGTTTGTCTCATCTCTGTTGCTAATGAGACCCACCACAGTCGTGTCATGCGCAAACTTAATAAAGAGGTTGGAGTTGTGTTACAGTGTGCAGTTGTGGGTCAGCAGAGTGAAGAGGAGGGGGCTCAGCACACATCCTTGGGTGGCCCCAGTGTTCAGTGTGAAGGTGCTGGATGTGTTGCTACTGACACGTAATGCCTGAGGTCTTCCAGTCTGAAAGTCCAACAGCCAGTTGCACAGCGAAGTGTTGAGTCCCAGCTGAACCAGTTTGTAAATGAGCTGTTGAGGTATGATTGTGTTGAATGCTGAACTGAAGTCTATGAACAGCATTTTGACGAATGAGTCCTTTTTGTCTATATGTGTGAGTGCTGAGTGGAGGGCAGTTGCGATTGCATCATTGGTCAAGCGGTTGGACCGATATGCAAACTGGAAGGGGTCCAGAGAGAGGGGGAGGGCAGACTTGATGTGGTGCATGACTAGCCGTTCAAAGGACTTCATGAGGATAGGAGTAAGTGTAACAGGACGGTAGTCACTGATACAGGATGGAGACGGCTTCTTCGGGACTGGAATGATGGTGGTAGCTTTGAAGCATGTGGGAACAACAGCCTGACTAAGCGAGATGTTGAAAATGTCTGTGAAGACATCAATAAGTTCCACTGCACAGTCTCTCACTACACACCCAGGGAGGTTGTCAGGACCTGGAGCTTTGCTTGCATTGATCCTGCTGAAGGATCTCCTCACGCTGTCTGGGGTCAGAGTCATCACCTGGTCACCGGGAGGAGGTGGAGTCTTCTGTGCAGTGGTCCTGTTTTGTTCCTCAAAGTGAGCGAAGAAGGCGTTCAGCAGGGAGATGTTGCTGTCACAGGTCCGCGGTGGGGGCTTGTAGTCCATAATGGTCTGTATCCCCTGCCAAAGGCTCATAGTGTCTCTGCTGTCGTTGAAATGATGGGCTATCCTCCTGGAGTACTGTCTCTTAGCTTGTCTGATGCCGCGGGATAGGTTGGCCCTAGCTGTCCTCAGGCCTACCTCATCTCCAGCTCTGAAGGCAGCGTTCTCGTCTTCAGGAGACTGTTGACCTCCCCTGTCATCCACGGCTTCTGGTTGGCCTGGACAGTGTTGGTTTATGTGACTGTTACATCATCAATACACTTGGTTAAATTACATTTACATTGGAGGTCTGTGGTGTTATTGTTTGTGGCAGCCTGCTTAAACATATTCCAGTCAGTTGTATCAAAACGACCCATCCGGCCACACTTGAATTTGTTTGTGAACTGGTTTGGTGACTTTAATGAGCAGTCTGTATGCAGGCATAAGCAAGACAGTGATGTGGTCTGAGGCACCGAGGTGGTGGAGGGGGAGGGCTTTGTAAGCTCCTCTCTGGGTAGTGTAAACAAAGTCTAAAATGTTATAACCTTGTGTTGGAAAGATAATGTGTTGGTGTATTTTTTGAAGCACACTTTTTAAGTCTGCATGGTTGTAATCTCCAGCTATGATGAGAAAAGCATCAGGGTGGGCTGTCTGCTGCTCACTGATGTGCTGGTACAGTTCATTTAGTGCATTGTTCCTGTTGCTGTTGTTCAGAGGAATATCAACTGCAACGAGCAGTATGGCTGTTTATTCCCTTTGTAGATAGAATGGCCGGCACTTAATAATCATAAACTCCACCAGGGGTGAGCAGTGTTTGCAGACCTCTGGAGCAGACCGAGGTCCCGCAGCTCTTCCGTGTGCGCGGAGTTTAACTCTAAAAATGCGGTTCTGCCGACATCCAGCAGAAACTCACGACTGTATGCACGCTTAAAGACTGGTAGACACGATGAAGACGTACAAAAAACAGATGCATCTCTCTGATACAGTTTTGGAAGTGAAAAATAACAGACAAATATAAGTCCTGAATTAATAATTTGGTGAGATTAAATATGTTTTTGTTCCTTTTTAAACTTGTGTGTCTATTTGCCGGAAGAAGTCCTGTGCTTCAGTCCATCCCTGCTCACTTTATAGCTCTGCAAAATAGCGGCAGGACAGTAACACTCAAACATTTTACATTTAAACAGTGGAACAGCATTTATCAATGGCACATAGAAAAACAGGTAGGGGCTACTTCAAAATCATAATTAATTGTAAACAAACTCAAAGTGTCCCATGAGTCTCAGCTCCAGGAGACAAAAGATTGAGTACATACGGTCTGAAGCTCAGAATCATCAGAGTCAAACATCATCACACACTCAGTCAAAGACAGAAGGACTGATGAGGGTTTAGAGTTCAATGAAGGGTCTAAAAATGCAGATAAACCAAGCACCAAAATGAAAATAATAATAATAATAACAATAATAATGGCAGGTAAAAACTGGCTCTGACAAATAAACAACCTAGTTTTAGTAACTGAACATGCATAATGGTTTACAATGACAATGTAAAGATTTGTTGGGTCACTTTAATTGTTTAATCTTGATTAAGTTTGATTCCTTTCAGTTTCTCTCATTCAACCCCCAACAAATAAATAAATTCAAATATAGAGTAAGGAGTGCAGCTGTTAGAAACTATTTCTGATTATTAATAATTAATATACATTGATAAAATATTTGGTTATATTTCTGTTTTGGGGATGGGGACAGAATATTTTTTTTTAACTATTTTTTTTTAACTACACAGAAAGAATTAATAAAATTTAAAAAATAAAAAAAATAAAATAAAACTTAAATTTAAATATATACAGTATATAACACATGATACAGACATCTTAATATTTGGACAGTTTTTTTTCCTGAAATCCACCCTGAATCCTCCCTTCTGCTGGGATCAGGATACTCCTGATTATTATTATTATTATTATTATTATTATTTTGGATAAAATGTGTGTCCTAATCTTACTAAAATATTTGAATAAAACATATACTGAAGTTTATATCCAGATCAAAACCAAAAACCTGCATTGCATGATCTAATCTAATCTTTCTTCCTCATTCAAACAAACCTTTTTTATTATTTATTCAAACCTGATCACTGAAGTCCAGTTAAATTTCCCATGACCTCCAGGAGATTCAGGTCAGACATGAAGCAGAGTCTGAAACAGGCTGGTGTTACTATGGCAACAGATGCTGATGGAGACCTCGTGTGGTGAACCTGAGTAATGACAGAGATCTCAGTCTCATCATTTCAGAACAAACTGAGCTGCTTTATCAGCAGAAATGTGTTTACAGACTGCAGTAATCAGTGAGAGCTTTAATACACTTTCAAACCACACATGCAGGCTTTAAAAAATTATGACTTTATAAATATCCTTATGATGACTGGTTTATTTAGCTGCTTTTTCCTGTATATTTTGCTCATTTTGTCCCTCATATTTTTGCTTCAGTGGTTTAATGTGACAAATATTCAAAAAAAACAAACAAACAAAAAAAACGTATAGATACTAGATAAGCTTCCAATGGTAAATTAATTCAGACTTGGGTAAAAGTTGATAGAAGTCGTGGCCTAGTGGTTAGAGAGTTTGACTCCTAACCCTAAGGTTGTGGGTTTGAGTCTCGGGTCGGCAATACCACGACTGAGGTGCCCTTGAGCAAGGTACCCGAACCCCCAACTGCTCCCCGGGCGCCGCAGCATAAATGATACCCACTGCTCCAGGTGTGTGTTCACGTTGTGTGTGTGTGTTCACTGCTGTATGTGTGCACTTTGGATGGGTTAAATGCAGAGCACGAATTCTGAGTATGGGTCACCATACTTGGCTGTATGTCACATCACTTTTTTCATCACAGAAGACGTGCAAATCGTGACCAATATTTTCTTGAGTAGATGTTTGTTAGTCAGCAATAGTTTTATTCTCACCACAGACAGTTTTTACTTGTGGTTTGCACAAAGACAGGAAAGCACATGTCTGTGTTAGTTATTTTTGTGTTCTTGAGCTAAACTTTCAACCCCAAACTGCTCCAGTAATAATCTGAACTTCCTCTTCTCTGAAGTAGTTGAATCACTATATGGTGAGTGCAGCTGAGTGTCAGTCGCTCTTCTGTCAGAGTGAGGAGCACATTATTTTTTCAGTAATATAAAATTAATGCATGAAATCAGCAGCCTTAGTTGCAATATTACATTAAGAGTCTGCAGTGATCTACTCACAGTCTGTACAGTTTATATTAGTGGAGTGTTGAACGTGTGAGAAAGTGTGTGTTTCTTTCTTCAGGTATGTTGTGCTGAAAAGTTAGAGGAAGGATTCATCAAATGATGTGAATCCATTAAATGTGATGTCAGAAGGATCAAGACATTATTTATAAAGAGAGAAATGCTGCAGGTTAATGGAACTGAACAGAAAGTGCAGAACAAAGACAATTTATGCTTTATCAGAATAAAGCATGTCAACATGCAATAAGTGTTTGTAGACAGTGAAAGTAAATAAAAATGGAATAAAATCAACATTTAGATTTGCTTTTTGACTGAAGAAAAACAGATTACGTCCCAGTGTCAAACAGACATATATATATATATATATATATATATATATATATATATATATATTTTTTTTTTTTTTTTTTTTTTTTTTTGAATGTTTATTTAAGGTATTTTTTTATTATTTATTTATTTTATTTTTGTGTGTATGTAATTTGTGTCTCATTTTATCTGGAGAAAAGATCTCAAAGAAAGAGTAACCTTGTCCAAATTCCTCTCCTTGCTTATTTGTGAGGATTTCTTTGTTCTGGTCTGGATGTATAAGTGAAGTGGCATTACAGTCATTCGGGATTCTGTAACCAGAAAACCCCTGCATAGTGTGTGTGTGTGTGTGTGTGTGTGTGTGTGTGTGTGTGTGTGTGTGTGAGAGAGAGAGAGAGAGAGTTGGTGGAGCTCTGCATCCAAATCTCTCACATACTGCCGTGTGTTTCTCTGCAGTCAGGTGTGCATCTCTCACTCTTAGATTCATCTGTGAGCAGTTGGTGTTATGTATTTGTCTGAATTGGAACTGAATTAAATTAGATTTTCATTGTTTAATAATGTAATTGACATGATAGATTTTTACCTGACAAATAAAAGGTCACATTTGATTTATTCTGAACTCTTCTGAAATCATTGTGACTAGTAGATTAAGTGGAGTCTGGTATTACTGGACTGGTCAAGCTGAAGGCCCAGTGGATGGAGTATGAGGCATATCATGTTTTGATTTCTGTCTATCACTGAATTAGCAAGTTGCAGCTGCATGACTGAGGAAACTACACTTTTTAAATCAGCATGCATCTGGCAGCCAACTTAAAGATATTAGTTCACGCTCTGCATCCTCTGAATAAACTCAGAACTGGTGAGTTTGTGATCGTGAGACCTGCGACGGCCACGTGATCCTGGGTCTACATTTAATGATCTCTTGAAACTGCAGTCAGATTAAGCACAGAGCTAAAATTTAAAACTCAAAACAAAAAAATTAACCTTACAGAAGCGCAAGTAAAAGACTTAAACACATTATACCTTCACCCACACCATTGGATTCCGTCGTTGGGTAAGTGGGTGGTCCTTACAACACTTTCAATAAAATTGGTTTGCAAAAGGTAATTTAATGCATGTTCCTAGTTTTCGTTGCATTTACATCATTCTGACCAGAAGGCATTACCAGCGTGTGCCGTTTCGAGCGCTTGAACAGAGAGTCATTTTGTGAAGCAATTTGTTCAAATGATTCAAAGTTTCGATAAGCTTTGTTTCTTCCCTCACTGCCAGGAAAAGCAGGTGAATTTCAGTATAAACAGTATATTTCAATATACTCACCAACTCACGGAGCTCTCAAAAGTTGAAAATTTGACTGGGTATACAGTAACTTCCAAATCGAGCCACTGGGCTCATTGCGCTGGGACGTGGTCAAAGAGACCTGCATTCGACCCGAGTTTAAACCTATGGGAGTTTCCTGCCCCTGCTTCACTGCTGAGATATAAGGGATAAAGCGAAACAAGTCCCTGACCGTATCCCAGTCCTACTAAAATGTTTTGAACAACACTGAAGGTTTGATCCAGATCAGAACCAACACTGGATTGCATGATCAAATCCAATTTTTTTTTTTTTTTTTTTTTTTGAACAAAACAATTTTAATATCTGATCCAATCCGATCACTGAAATCCAGTCAAATTTTCCATGACCTCCAGGAGCTTCAGGTCAGACATGAAACAGCTGCTGTTACTATGGCAACATGCTGTTGTTACTATGGCAACAGGTGTGGTGAACCTGAGTAATGACAGAGATCTCAGTCTCATCATTTTAGAACAAACTGAGCTGCTTTATAAGCAGAAAGGTTTTTACAGACTGCAGTAATCAGTGAGAGCTTTTATACGTTTTCAAACCACACATGGAGGTTTTAAATACATTTAATTTTGTGTCAGACCTCGTGGATTCAGTCTTGTGTAAAAGATGTGCAAATCATGACAGATGTTTTCTTTAATAGATGTTTGTTAGCCAGCAATGGTTTTTATGACCAATTTTTCATTGTGATTTATTATGAGCCCTGCTATTATGAAAAAAAGCTTGTTATTATATTAAATAATGTCTTTATGAAAGTATAAAACTGTAGAAACATTAGTCAATGGAAAGTCCCCACCATAACAGAAAAGCACATATACAGTATGTGTTTGCTATTTGTGTGTCCTATGAATGATCTAAACTTCCTTTCCTCTCACAGCAACAGCGCACTGTTCTTATAAATACACTGTGAGCTCTGATGAGTGTAATCCGGTCTCTTCTGAAAATGTGTTGTAATATTACAGTAAGAAAAGTTTGCAGTGATCTACAAGTGCAGTTTGATTCTCACAGCACACAGTCTTTACGATAACACTGATACGGACACAAATAACTTCTTGCTGATTGCATTTGTATGCAAACATGCTGTGCTAACTAGAGAGACATTAATAGGTATTTCCATTTACTCAAAAACAGACTAACTGTAGTCTACTCAGTTTAATTGAACCTGTTCAATATTTTAGTTACATCAGTTCAACTAAAATGTCTCGCCTTCAAATAATAATGTCAGTGTATTAATATGAGATGGAAGTGAATGAACTAGCAATGTTTTTATTAAACTCCTTCTGTTCATCCACGATCAAGCTCTTTTATTTCTCTGAATCAGATCAGTCAGATTGTGAAATCATTCTGTGTGTTTATTTTCCACATCTGGAGTTATTTCAACATTTCTGCTTCTGTTCTTTAACTTCATTCTGTTGGTTTTGGTTGATTAAATCTCTGCTTTGCTTTTTTAGAAGATCTCAACACGTAAAGTCACATGTGGTTTCTTCACAAGAAGTCTTCAGAAATGTGAATGAAGAAATTAAGTTAAAATCAAGATGAAATGTGATCTTGACAACTTTTTAACTGGGTTTCATTGATTTGATTTGTTTTGCTTTTTTGGCTCCAAATCACAAATGCATTTCAGGTTATATTTATATTGTATTTATATTGCATATAATCATAATAAATACTGAAGCTGGTTTAAAATCAATCTGCCTTTGATGAGCTCATAAACTCTTTTGATTTCTGTGTTTATTGGGTTTTAAACAAAGATGTGTCAAAAATAATTACAGACACTTTTTAGTAATGTGTATTTTTTTAAAGGTATTTAAGAAGGAGCTGTTAACCCTCTCTGAAAAGCTTCCTCTTTCTTTGTTAAAGTGGTGTAGTTTCCTGGTGTGTTAGTAGAGCTGCTGTTTGTCTGTCAGTGAACACGCTGCGTGAAACTCGATCTGACTCTCTTCTGCTGGGATTGGACTCTTCTGGAAACTGAACTTTAGAGAAATGATGCTGATCTTTGGACTGATGCTGCTGCTGCAAACTGCTGCATGTGAGTCCCTTTCACATCAAACTCACGCTGCTGATCAGTATCTCAAATAAAAAGAAAACAATAAAAATACAGGTCCTTCTCAAAAAATTAGCATATTGTGATAAAAGTTCATTATTTTCCATAATGTAATGATAAAATTAAGCTTTCATATATTTTAGATTCATTGCACACCAACTGAAATATTTCAGGTCTTTTATTGTTTTAATACTGATGATGTTGGCATACAGCTCATGGAAACCCAAAATTCCTATCTCAAAAAATTAGCATATTTCATCCGACCAATAAAAGAAAAGTGTTTTTTAATACAAAAAAAGTCAACCTTCAAATAATTATGTTTAGTTATGCATTCAATCTTGGTCGGGAATCCTTTTGCAGAAATGAGCTGCTCCAATGCGGCGTGGCATGGAGGCAATCAGCCTGTGGCACTGCTGAGGTGTTATGGAGGCCCAGGATGCTTCGATAGCGGCCTTAAGCTCATCCAGAGTGTTGGGTCTTGCGTCTCTCAACTTTCTCTTCACAATATCCCACAGATTTCTCTATGGGGTTCAGGTCAGGAGAGTTGGCAGGCCAATTGAGCACAGTAATACCATGGTCAGTAAACCATTTACCAGTGGTTTTGGCACTGTGAGAAGGTGCCAGGTCGTGCTGAAAAACGAAATCTTCATTTCTATAAAGCTTTTCAGCAGATGGAAGCATGAAGTGCTCCAAAATCTCCTGATAGCTAGCTGCATTGACCCTGCCCTTGATAAAACACAGTGGACCAACACCAGCAGCTGACATGGCACCCCCAGACCATCACTGACTGTGGGTACTTGACACTGGACTTCAGGCATTTTGGCATTTCCTTCTCCCCAGTCTTCCTCCAGACTCTGGCACCTTGATTTCCGAATGACATGCAAAATTTGCTTTCATCCAAAAGAAGTACTTTGGACCACTGAGCAACAGTCCAGTGCTGCTTCTCTGTAGCCCAGGTCAGGCGCTTCTGCCGCTGTTTCTGGTTCAAAAGCACACGCCTGTGCATGGTGGCTCTGGATGTTTCTACTCCAGACTCAGTCCACTGCTTCCGCAGGTCCCCCAAGGTCTGGAATCGGTCCTTCTCCACAATCTTCCTCAGGGTCCGGTCACCTATTCTCGTTGTGCAGCGTTTTTTGCGACACTTTTTCCTTCCCACAGACTTCCCACTGAGGTGCCTTGATACAGCACTCTGGGAACAGCCTATTCGTTCAGAAATTTCTTTCTGTGTCTTACCCTCTCGCTTGAGGGTGTCAATGATGGCCTTCTGGACAGCAGTCAGGTCGGCAGTCTTACCCATGATTGCGGTTTTGAGTAATGAACCAGGCTGGGAGTTTTTAAAAGCCTCAGGAATCTTTTGCAGGTGTTTAGAGTTAATTAGTTGATTCAGATGATTAGGTTAATAGCTCGTTTAGAGAACCTTTTCATGATATGCTAATTTTTTGAGATAGGAATTTTGGGTTTTCATGAGCTGTATGCCAAAATCATCAGTAGTAAACAATAAAAGACCTGAAATATTTCAGTTGGTGTGCAATGAATCTAAAATATCTGAAATTTTAATTTTATCATTACATTATGGAAAATAATGAACTTTTATCACAATATGCTAATTTTTTGAGAAGGACCTGTATTGTTTAAAAGATGTCGTCAGTTGTCTAATATGTTTTCTGGTCTTAGCAGTGTGTATTGGTGGAATATTATAATATGTCAGATGGAAGTGTTTAGTTACAGTAAAACAGCATCTGTGTAAAATCAAAATAACAGTTTTTATAATTATAGTCTGTATGTAGTCTTCTTAGGAAAAATACAACAGCTTTTGTACCTTTATACAAATAACATTAAGTGATAAAAATGCATTACCTTTTAAATGATTTTAATTATTTTAATATGTTCCTTGAAGTTCACTTATAATGTTAATAAAGGTTTTTTATTTTTTTTTATTTTGTATTTTTTTTACACCACACACACACACACACACACATACATACATCCTTCTGATGCCTGTACAAAGTCATGAATGAGCTGTTTAAACCAAACTCTGTCCAGTTACTGTATCCAGTTTAGGCAAGACAGCATCAATTATTATAATGGGCTCTGTTTGACGATGCGCTCTCATTCAGCATTAACAAGTGTCAGCTCATAAGCGACTGATCGCCAGTGGGCGGGGCCTATGGTGAAATGATGACTATTCGTAGATGTCTTGCTCTGGAGGCGGTTTTATGCAAATGTTTGTGCCCTTGTGATGTCACGTGGCACCTCAGATCCAAACAAGCTGTTTTTGAGCTTGATTAAATGCTTTGTTTATAATGAGGAGGATGTTTTAAGCTATGAAACTTGCAGGATGTTTTAATGGTACAACGACCTCTTATATGCTTAAAGATCAAGGTCAAGTTTAATTTCTCATGTCATGACTCCTTTAATGATTTTTGCAATCTTAGCTAACATTTGATGTTGAAAAAGGTGGATCTATTCCTGTTTTCACTGCATCATGTCATTCTTGTACAGCTCTTGTACAGCTCTCTCTCTCTCTCTCTCTCTCTCTCTAACATCTAACTTCAGATCTTAAAGATCAAGATATGAATGTTCATCACTTGTCAATTCATTTCTTTGATCTGGATGATTATTAATCTAATGTAATTTGTATCTGATATTAAATAATGATGATAAAGACATTTATATCAGCAGATTCACTTTGATTGTATAGTGGTGTTAGTACATTTTTACATGATATTAGATGTTTATGCTATAAATGTAGTGTTTTGAAACGTTTTCTGTGAGGGTTGTGTTTAGGGCTTGGGTTAGAAGACAGAAAATATTATTAACTTCATATAAAAAACAATGGAGATCTGTCAGAAGAGCTCAGTAATGTAGTCAAATAAGCCTGTGTGTGTGTGTGTGTGTGTGTGTGTGTGTTTCAGGTCTGGATCAGTTCTGCAGTTTTTTGATAAATCAGATCCCTGTTATGCAGCTCTGGAACACAAACTCAGTCTGCTGATGAAGCGGGACACTCGAGAATATGACCTGAGGTTAAAAAAGAGAATAGACAACACACAAGATGATCCAATTTGTAGAGTAAAATATGGCAGGATAAAGGAATGTGATCTTTATAATAACAGAACTGAAGTGAAAGTCATTAATGGGACTGTGATAATAAACCGTGTGATCAGAGCAGATTCTGGGAATTACAGATTAACACTCTTTCACTCAGACGGCACAGAAACATCTAGAGATCTTCAAGTGATTGTTGAAGGTACAGAAACTCTCTCATCAGACTCATTCCAGTCTCATGTTCTCCAAAGATCTGACTCTCATGCAGATCAATCAGTTGAATCTCTGGGAAGGTTTTTATTGCAGCTCATTATTGAATGCCTGGAAGAATTTAGTCAAATTCATCTGGACTTTTCATGTACTTAGTCTGTTTTGCTTACTGTATATTGCTTACAGTTTTAAAAAATGACACATAAAAGCACTTTCATTTGCTACATTGTTATCACATGACTAATGTATGCTGCATGTTTAATTCCATCCAGCTATCCTTTCAGCAGTACATTTTGTTTAGAAATGTCTTGACATTGACTCTGGTTATAGAGTTAATTGAGAAAGAGTCATGTGTCTGTCATGTGTCCCTCCATTCAGCTCCTATTGGCTCAGTGGAAGTGTCAATCATCTGCTCCTCCAGTGGGGTGATGAGGGTGTTCTGCTCCTCTGAGGGGGATCCAGCTCCTCTACAACTGGACTCTGAATGGAGATCCACTGATGGATGGAAAACAGCAGCATTGATCTGGATGAGGGAACTGATGGAGACATCAGCTGCAGCGTGAAGAACCACGTCAGTCATGCACAGAAGACCATTAGACTAGTCTGTCCTACTGGTGAGCTTCTAATACATGAATGAAGTATTTGCTAGACAACAGAAACAAGAGTGATGCAGAATCTTACAAAACCTGTCAAGAATCTGTCAAAGTCACATTTATTTCCACAGAATCCTCTTATGACAGAATGCAGTCTGAAGCGTGTTTTTGTGGATTGTAAAGGGACTTAACTCCTAACTTAACTTAGGTTGATTTTTAAGGAAAGCTTATTAATAAAGTGAGGCTAGTTTCATAGTCTCACTTTTTTAAAATATAAAATTAACTTTAAAACCTTTTTGTTTTTATTTATTGTTTTATTATTTAATTTGAATATTTTTCACTTGTTTCTTGGTAGTCACTGACGTGTCACTGAATTATAAACAAACAAACAAACAAACAAACAAACATTTCACCCCAAAATCAAAAGAAATTATATTTTGTATAAAGAAAATAATGACTATTTTACAGCCATTCATTTTATTTGCATTGTTATTTTCATGACAATTAAAAACATTTGTACTTCCGAAGAAATTTTCTTTACTGTAATGTTTTAGAATTATTATTATTATTATTATTATTATTATTATTATTGCAATTATTTACAGTCACATTTTATTACTCGATTCTTATTACTGCAGTTGCATACAATACATTTTTATTTGATGCAATATGATACATTTCTCTCAGGTACATTTTATGATGATTTTAGTTATTTTATACAAATTATACTTAATATTGTTTTTTGCATTAATGTATTGAGAATGTATTTTATTTATTATCATGTTTTTGCATTTTCCATATGTCAGAAATGAGATTTTAGGGGTTAAATGTCACAAAGCAAAAGGGTTTAATGCCCTTAAAAACATTCAATGAAATATGTTTAATATTACTTACTAATTACAGTTTTGAACTGAAATGTGACCTGGACGTGTCCTTGACAGGTTTCATCAGATTCAGATGAATCGATTCTCTCAATTGGCTGTTTAATTCTTCAAAATTATTAATTATTTCTTTTTACTATTTTTTACTTGTTTCTCCACAGTCGCTGACGTGGCATTGAATTATAAACAACAAACAAACATTTCATCCCAAAATCAAAAGAAATTATATTTTGCATAAAGAAAATAAGGACTATTTTACAACCATTCATTTTATTTGCATTTCTATTTTTATGACAATTAAAAACATTTGTACTCCAGAAGATATCTTCTTTACTGTAATGTTTTAAAATTTTAGAAAAAAATAAAAAATAAATAAATATATATATTGCAATTATTTACAGTGATGTTTTGTTACATGATACTTATTACTGCAGTTGCAGTAATTAATATTGAGAGAGAAAGCAGGTGATTCTGTGCTGATGTTTTATTACAGGACCAACTACTGCAGCTGTGACCTCTAGTTTGACCTCTAGTTTGACCTCTATGTCGACACAGACATCAGAATATGGTATGAGTTTCTCATCGGCTGGTATGAATGTCACCTACACTACAACATTTTCTTCCAGGATGTGTGAGCGGAGCTACAACACATAATGTAAATTACAATGGAACCTAATTATAATTATGGCAGCGAGTAATCTATAGGCTCTATTATTATTTTTTTCTTTCCTGAAATTAAAATACTACAATAAAAAAAATATGAAATTGGCTTTTAAAAATCCAGTTGTGCAGTTGTCATCTTCTATAGAGCAGGGAAATAACCAGCCAATGCATTCATAGAGTGAGATTTTTCTGCTGATGACGACTGCATAAGGAATCAGTGTGGAACAAGTCATTAAATACAGCAGCTCAACCCAGAACTACTTCTAGACACATCCTGGATAAGAGCGTTCTGATCAAACCTGCCAGATCTTACAAGTTCAAGATGCACTGAATCCAGTAAAACACATTTACAGGGATAGTTCACCCAAAAATGAAAATGACCCCATGATTTACTCACACTCAAGCCATCCTAGCTATATAGGACTTTCTTCTTTCAGACGAATACAAAAATGTCCTTGCTCTTAAAAGCTTTATAACAGCAGTGAATGAGTGCTGAGATTCAATAGAAGTCCAGTAAACTGTGTCCATCCATCATTAAAAGTGCTCCACACGGCTCCTGTGAGTTAATAAAGGCCTCCTGAAGCAAATCAATGCGTTTGTGTAAGAATAATATCCATATTAAAAACTTTATAAACCGTGATCTCTAGCTTTCGGTAACAGTCATACTTGGGTTCACGAGAGAGTGGCGTTCCAGAGGATGACGTAGGATTTAGGCGAATGCAGTGATGAATGCAGAAGTGCAATGAAGAGAGAGAGAGAGAAAAAAAAAACACCGGTCATGAATTAGAAGTTCAAATGGATGGAAACGCTAGCATTGATCTGGATGAGGGAAGTGATGGAGACATCAGCTGCAGCGTGAAGAACCACGTCAGTCACGCACACAGAAGAACATTAGACTAGTCTGTCCTACTGGTGAGCTTCTAATACATGAATGAAGTATTTGCTAGACAACAGAAATAGCAAAAAGAGTGATGCAGAATCTCACAAAACTTGTCAAGAACCAAGTCACATTTTTCCACTGAATCCCCTTATGACAGAATGAAGTATCTCTGAAGTATATTTTGGTGGATTGTAATGGTTTTAGTCATAGACTGTAACTCTCCTTTTTGGTTGATTCTTAAGGAAAGATTATTAACAAAGTGAGGCTAGGTTTATGGTCTCACTTTTTTATGAATATATGTTCATGTTTGCGTATGTATATACAGTATAAAGTATATATGAAAAAAACCTTTTTTATTGGTCATTTTGTGTTTTCATGGGACAAATCAGGACACAGGACAAATCAGTTAGGCCCAATATATGGGACGTTCCGGGGCTATACGGGGCATTTGGCAACCTTAACCTCTATATCGACACAGATATCAGAATATGGTATGAAATTACAATTGAACTTGATGGCAGCGAGGATTCTACTGGCTCTTCTGTAGCTAATATGATTTTTAACTGATTTACTATACTATTAATTGCATGAAGTTACTAAAGTTTTATTCTTGTTGCAGTTGCAGTTGGAACAAATGAACTTTTCAAAGCAGTTTTGGAGTTTGTTTTAAGAGACCATGTGTTTTTTCTTTCATAGTTTTAAAATTCTCTCTGATTGCTTTGGGCTGCGTTGCTCTGATCCTGATTCTGCTGTCCATCACCATATGTTATGTTTACAAGAAGAAGCAGCTCAAGTCAACACAAGGTCAGTGTGTTTAAATCTCTAGTTCATATACTAACTGATGAAGGTTAAAATGTAGTACTATTTGTAGCTTATGTGTTATATATGCTGCATAGATTTGTTTGGTCATTGTACTCTATTACAGACAGTTTCAAAGACAATTACATCAAAATCTAGAGTAGAAACATTATAGATGTGATGAAGATGATCTGAGCCAGTTTTGGTGGAGATTTGACAAACTTACTGGGGTTGAAATTGGTGCAAAATGGCAGAAAGGCTTTGAAACAATATTATTCTTCAAGCATCATGACAATTATTAATAAAGCTGTTATGATTCAGAAAAATGTTTGTATTTTCACATTGTAAGTTTGTTTGAAAAAAAAAGAAAAAAAGAAAATACACCCAACATGTGAAACATGCATAAAACATTTAAATGTTTAGTATTCATTTTGACACTACATTTTAATCAGAATTAGAGATAGCTTTATTAGAATCAGAATCAGAATGAGCTTTATTGCCAGGTAAGTTTACACATATGAGGAATTTGTTTTCGTCCGCAGTGCAACATAATGACTGTGACAGAACAAAAAACACAGATAATAAAAGAATAAAAAATAGAACAAGTAAGGAATAACAATACAGAAATTGACAATTGTATGTGCAGGTATATTACAATAGTCAGTTTTGTATGTAGAGTTATATTATGTGCAAATTTGAAGTGTAGACTAAGTATGTGTGTTAGATAATTAAGTGTATGAGTGTATAAATAGTGTTGTGTGTTCCACAGTTATTGTCAAGTGTTCATGAGATGGATTGCCTGAGGGAAGAAACTGTTCCTGTGTCTAGTGGTTCTGGTACTCAGAGCTCTGTAGCGTCGACCAGATGGCAACAGTTCAAAGAGGGAGTGTGCTGGATGTGAGGGGTCTAGAGTGATTTTGCCAGCCCTTTTACTCACTCTGGATGAGTACAGTTCTTGAATAGAAGGGAGGGTTGTACCAATGATTCGCTCAGCAGTCCGGACTACCCTCTGTAGTCTTCTGATGTCAGATTTGGTAGCTGAGCTGAACCAGACAGTTATAGAAGTTCAGAGGATGGATTCAATAATGGCGGAGTAGAACTGTTTCAGCAGCTCCTGTGGCAGGTTGAACTTCCTCAGCTGGCAAAGGAAGTACAACCTCTGCTGAGCCTTTTTCACAATGGAGTCAATGTGAATGTCCCACTTTAGGTCCTGAGCGATTGTGATTGGGGTTTCTCCTGAAGTGCACGATCATCTCGACTGTTTTGAGCGTGTTGAGCTCCAGGTTGTTAAGATTGCACCAGACAGCCAGCTCTTTAACCTCCTGTCTGTAAGCAGACTTGTCACCATCCTGAATGATGCCGATGAGTGTGGTGTCGTCTGCAAACTTCAGGAGCTTGACAGAGGGGTCTTTAGATGTGCAGTCGTTGTGTACAGGGAGAAGAGCAGTGGGGAGAGAACGCAGCCCTGAGGAGCACCAGTGCTGATTATACAGGTACTGGATGTGTATTTTCCCAGCCTCACTAGCTGCTGCCTGTCTGTCAGGAAGCTGTTTATCCACTTGACAGACGGAGGTGGGCATGGAGAGCTGAGTTAGTTTGGGCAGGAGAAGGTTTGGCATGATCGTGTTAAAGGCCGAGCTGAAGTCCACAAACAGGATCCTCACATAAGTCCCTGGTCTGTCTAGGTGTTGCAGAACATAATGCAGTCCCATGTTTACTGCATCATCCACAGACCTGTTTGCTCTGTAGGCAAACTGAAGAGGATCCAGTAAGGGTTCAGTAATGTCCTTCAGGTGGGCCAGCACCAGTTTTTCAAATGACTTCATGACCACAGACGTTCGAGCCACAGGCCTGTAGTCCTTTAGTCCTGTAATTTTGGATTTCTGTGGGATAGGGATGATGGTGGAGCGTTTGAAGCATGAAGGGACTTCGCACAGCTCCAGTGATCTGTTGAAGATCTGTGTGAAGATGGGGGCCAGCTGGTCAGCACAGGATTTCAGACAGGCTGGTGTAACACAATCTGGGCCTGATGCTTTTTTCCTTTTCTGCTTCCGGAAGACCTGGGGCACCTCATCTTTGCTGATCTGAATTGCAGGTGTGGGGGAGAGGGGGGTTGCAGGAGGTGTAAATGGTATGAACGGTTGTGTGGAGAGGTGTTCAGGTGTGTGGTGTTTTTTCAAACTTGCAGTAGAACTCATTCAGATAGTCTGCCAGTTGTTGATTCTCCACAGTGCTGGGGGATGGTTTCTTGTAGATGGTGATATCCTTCAGACATTTCCACACTGATGCTGAGTCGCTGGAAGTGAACTGAGTCCTTATTTTTTCAGAATAATTCCTCTTTGCCACTCTGATCTCCTTTTTCAGTGTGTATTTAGACTGTTTATACAAGACATTGTCCCCCTTCTTGTAAGCATCTTCTTTGGCCTGACAGAGTTTTGCAGTGAACCATGGTTTGTCATTGTTGTAAGTTAGATGAGTCCTGGTAGGGATACAGATATCCTCACAGAAACTGATATAATATGTTACAGTCTCTATGAGCTCATCCACATCAGTGGCAGCAGCTTCAAAAACACTCCAATTAGTGAGGTCAAAACAAGATTTTAAATCCTGCTCTGCTTCATTAGTCCATCTTTTTACAGTCCTTAATACAGGTTTAGCTGATTTTAGTTTCGCCTGTAGGTCAGTATAAGATGAACTAAACAGTGATCAGAAGAGTGTCCTAAAGCTGCTCGTGGAACAGAGTGATATGCATCCTTTATTGTGGTGTAACAGTGATCCAATGTATTACTGTCACTGGTGGGACATGTGATGTGCTGTGTGTATTTTGGCAGTTCATGGGAGAGATTTGCTTTATTAAAGTCCCCAAGGATGATTAAAACAGAGTCCGGTGTTGTTGTTCTCTTTCTGTGATCTGATCAGTGAGTTTCTGTAAAGCTGAGCTCACGAGTGCTTGCGGAGGAATATAAACACTAACGAGAATGAACGAGCAAAACTCCCGCAGCGAATATAATGGCGTATGGATGCTAGGCAAAGTCGTTCGAAATCCGCGCTTCCTGAGCTTCACAAGGGCGCTGGCTCTCTTCCCCATCTGTGCATCCTGAAGTGCGTGATCAGCGCAGCTGCTCTGCCAACTACAATGTCCAGCAAAACATCAGAATAGTCGAAAACTGATAATATATCAGGTGATGTGTGGTGCCGAATGTCCAGCAAATCGTGAAACTGATTGCAGGAATATAACTTAAGACAGGACAAACTAACAAAAACACAAAAACTACTGCAGAGCACGCCACGGAGGCCACCATCAGCATCGGTGCCATTACGTGATGACGTGTTTACACATACGAGGAATTTGTTTTGACCATTTATTTATAATTTTTAATATAATTTATAATAACATTATTTACCATAATAATATATTATTACAAATTAATTAGTTAACCAGTTAGATAATTGTGAAAATAAACTGCCAATTGTATATGTGCAGGCATGCACGCTTTGTTTACAAATGACTGGAATTCATTAACATATACATTTAACTAATCTGAGGTTCAATTAAGCATTTTTTTAATTTTTGGGAAGGTGCTTTCTATGTGCAAATTACTCAGAATTTACAAAAGTTTTATGAATGAGATCCAATAAATCAAAGATTGGTGAATATATGACCTCACTTACTGTATTCTTTCCTTGCTTTTTCTCAATGTGTTACATGAAAACAGTCTGACATGTGAAAAACATTTGACCAGTATGATCTGTTTTGAGGATAGTTTTGAAGGCAATACTTTAATGACTGAAATATGAGATTGTATTTGATCTGTTGCTAATGTCATTTTTTCCCGTCAGCCACTGCTGGAGATACAGAGCTCATATACACTGATATCTCTCATGAGAAAAAAGGTGAAAAGAAGAATACAGGTAAGAAACTCAAAGAAGTTGCAGTTACACAATGTAGATGTTGTTAACATTAACAATTTGAGAACAAAGTAACAATAATTTGCACAGTTTGATGTCATCTGAGCTAACTTTGCGATCATTAGATTTAATCACCATTGGTACACCACTTTTTTTTTTTTTCAATTGGTCAGAACAAAAGTGACAGACATGTTACTTGTTCAGATGACATTTTCTGGTGAAACTCCTTATTTTGGACATACTTCCAAGACTTAGTATCTTGTAATTTTTGGTCATAAACTAAATTTCCCTGTTGAAAAAAACCTGCATATGTTGATTAGGTATGTTAAGAAGCATGGCAGCTGGTTTGAGCTGGTTTAAACTGGTCCTGAGCTGGTTTAAGCTGGTTATGAGCTTACAGATAAAGACAATTAAGGAATTATAGATATTGGTAGGAACTTGTCATATCGTCTCTACTAAACTCTACAGCCTTGAAAATCATAACAAGCGATGTTCGACTTTGGAAACTATAGTTTTCTCCTTAAATATGAAGAGGTCAAACAATAGATCAATGAGTTACTCCTGATTTCAGAAAAAGCTTATGGACATAACTATAATATAAGTCAGACACTGAAGTGAGTTGGCGTTTTTCTCTCTTCTGAGGAAGATTCATTCACTTGTTTATCAATGAAACACAGAGAAACTTTGGTCAGATTTTTTTCATGTAATGTTCATCTAATCTCAGTTTGGAAGTGACTTTTCTTTATGTTTTAAAGATGTTTTCTTTGGATTGTTTACTACTCGAAAAATAATATAGGAAACTGTAATACTTAACAAAATACTTAATTTGTGTTTGCTGCTAGTAGTGTTGTTTTTGCCGGCCTGTTTTAATTTTAGTATAGTCTTTGTGTGAAGCTGTCATTTTAGTTTTTATTAGTTTTAGTCATGTCTACTCTTTTTAGTCTAGTCTAGTTTTAGTTGACGAAAACTGAGGGCATTTCAGTCTAGTTTTAGTCTGCAAAAACTGATGACATTTTAGTCTAGTTTTAGTCAATGAAAATGGTATTTTAGTCTCTTTTTAGTAAAGTAATTCTATTTAACCCAGTCAATCTAGTACTAGTACTTAGAAGTATAGACGAAACCAAAATTTTCTTTTAGCCAAACCCATTTCAAACAAGGTTATCTTATTATATTATTGTTACCTTATAGACTCAAAAATACATCCATTCCAGACACGGAAGACACTCTGATTTGAATTTACAACATTTATTTTACCAACCAAACATGTTAGAAGTACACACACATAAATTTAAATAAAAAAAAATAAAAAATAAAAAAATAAGAAAATAAGAAAATAAGAAAATTTTTCTCCCAAAGACGAACCCTGGCTGGCCGGCCATCGGTCCCTTTCTCTGTGTCAAGGCTGATTTATACTCGACGCGTCCGCAATTTCGCTTGGGTGAACATGGAAAATATGACCTCATCGCGGTGTTGCTGGAAGTTCGCTTTGAGTGCGTGTGAACTAATTTCACGTGGCGGAGTGCACAGCATTTTTTGTAACTTTACGCATAGCTCCGCATCCTAACATGCACGTCTGTGCCGGCATTTGTGTGAAACAGAAACAGTTTAATGTGAAGATCAAACTCCATCAGGTGCTTTTTGATGGAAAACATTTTTTTTTTTTTTTTTTTTTTTGAAAAAAATATGTTTGCATAGTTTGTCCAAGGCTTCTTATTTGAAGTATGTTTTATTTTTATTGTATAAAATATAATTAGATTTAATTTAGATTAATTATACACTATTTGCTTAAAGTTGTCTTGTGTTTGATGCGAAATACAGCCAAAAGTTTAAGATTGTTTTAAGTTTGCACATAAAGAAGTTATTAATTCATCAACTCATTCATCACAAGACTTGTACTGGCAAATGACTTCTCACCGGTGATTCCCGACGGTTTAAGAGGACAATTGCTCCTCGTCGCTCCCCTGTCGTTTCAAAGAATAGTACAACGGCAAATGCGACAAGTATAAAAGCTTCGTCCATTTGGGAAGGTGCGCTCGCAGTCAGCGGAGCCAGGCGAAAGTATCCCGCTTAACTTTGTTTGTTGTCATCTTCTAAATAATGCCACGAGTGAGACTTGAGGAAGTGACGTCAGTTGCGTCTGAGCAGTGAGACATAGGAAACAGAAATACTGCAAAATAATAATAATAACGTGACTAAACGAGACAAAATAACTTTATAACATTTTGTTTCGTCTCGTTTTCGTCAATGAAAATTAAGAGACATTTTAGCATAGTTTTTATTTTGTAAACCACATCTAGTCTCGTTTTTATTCATCAACAATATTGCATTATACATTTAATTTTAGTCATCGTCACATGACCAGCATTTACATTGCGTCTCGTCTTGTTTTCATAACATGATAAAGGTTCGTTGATGACGATATTTAGTCATAATTTTTGTTGACTAAAGCAACACTAGCTGCTAGCTAAATGTCACATACATAAAAATCTGGCTCCTATCTTTTCTTTATTCAAAGTTGAACTAGACAAGATGAAGCGATCTTTAACAGACATCTTGCAGACGCATCTGTGTGCTAACGGGGAAGTGAACTTGTTTGCATATACTTTGCTGCAATATAATGATTTTCTAATTTATAATATGATCAGAGACTGTGTAAATGTATAACATTTTAACTTTAAGCTGCTCAAATGAATGAAATGACATAAAGATTTGTTCATTTTATTGAATAAAAATGAGCAAGAGAGTTGTTTAAATGATCTGATCTTCCCATCGCTAGTTTAACTTAAACTGAATTAGATTTTTTTATCATTATTGTTTGCTACTTTCTCAGTTAATTAGTTTCACTCCTGAAAAGCTTCATTTGTTAGTTAGCAGTTTTGTTAAAGCTGCTATTTCTGCAGCAGACTAACAGCCAATTTCTCGTCTTGTCATTGTTTCTCCGCAGAATATTTCCCTGATGCTGATGTGGAATACACCGCGGTCCAACGGCAGACAAAGAGAAGGGAAGAGGAGGAGGAGGAGGAGAAGGAGGAGAAATAGGAGGAGGTGAAAGAAAAGGAGGAGGAAGAAGAGGAGGTGGAAGAGAAGGAGGAGGAAGAGGAGGAGGTGGAAGAGAAGGAGGAGGAAGAGGAGGGGGAGGTTCAGTATGGTGAGGTGACGTTCACACCGAACCACTCAGACAATCCGCAGGAGAGATTCAGGAGCAGTGTGTTTTCTAGGGGTGTAACAGTTCAACGGTAAAAAAAGAAACAAAAAAAAAAAGTAGTGTTGTTCGGAAAATAATAATACAGTTGTTCTTTTTTATTATGAAGAATCTTTTGTATGGTTTGGTAAAAATTAAAACATTTGGCTAATGTTTCTGTCAATGGATATGCATTCTGGCTTCCCAATACATTACAACATCAGCGATGAACAAAAAAAAAAAAGAAAAAAAAGAAATGTGCACAAACCTGTCACTCTTTGTTAAATGTGAATGCTGTCTGCTGGAATATGAGCAGTCAGTGATGCCATCATAACCCGGGTGTTGATAGTGCGCATGCACAGGTGAGACCTGAAGAGCACACGCTGTTATCTCTGTTTAAACTAAACTCATTTAAGCCTTGCCAGTTTAAATATTAAAGAGCCAGAAGACACGAATGAGAACTCATGCATGCAGTGAGAAGATTTGTGTGTGCACCTTCCCTGGGAAATCATGAGTCCTGTAGTGTAAATTAAGAGTAAACTGTATTTCTACCAGCTAAACTAGTACAGTGTTCAATTCCAAGATCAAATCTTTATTGCTTGAATTCACAGTAAAAACATACATACTACAGTATATAGCAAATCTCAACTGTTTTATTGTTTATATCATTGCAAAATCTATCTATTAGCATGTAGTTCTAACCTGCTGAGTGTGACTATAAGGCATTAAGATATTAAAATATTATAAATATTAACAATCATGATTTTCTGTAAAGCTGCTTTAAAATATGTTTTGTCAAAAGCACTGTACAAATAAATTTGTCTTTACTAGTGTGAACGACCTTTAATATCAAATTAATCTGATCCTTTTTTTCTGTTTTCCGTGTTGATTGAGAGTGTGTTTCTCAGTGTGTTAGAATTCTGTTACATGACTTGCTTCAGCTTGAGTTATGTTTATAAATGTAAAGTTGATTAAACTATTGTTTTGGCTTTCACTGCTTAGCCCTGTTACAAAGTTATCCTAACATGAGAAGAAGGGCAGTTTTTAAGCATATTTCATAAATTAATTGTATCCTGAATCACAGTATAATAACTTAAATGAGATATTGAAGAACTGGCAGATCTGGCACCTGGTGATAATAAACCCTGTTTAACTGGCAGCATTCCTCTAATATTCATTGAGATTGCTACAGTAGGTGGACAACCAGAATGGGTAATACTGCTGTGGCGTTAACTGCAAGTCAGTTGCGTGTTAAAATAATTTGCGAAACTGCTGCCAGGTGGCGCAAAGGGACAGATTGCAAATTGACTGTAGCCTTATTGTAAAATGTTGGTTTGTAAAGGAGATGAAAGGATGAAGTAAAACAACAATAACATTATAATATAACATTGTAACATCCTTAAAAACCATTATAAAAATTTACAGTCAGTTAATTTCAAGAAGTGGGATAGTCTTTGGCTACAGTCTATGCATCAAAAATTAAAAGAAAGACCTTTACACAAAGGCTATGCACTATGCATGCTATTGTTGTTTAACAATCATTACATATATAGGCCTACATACATATATATATATATATATATATATATATATATATATATATATATATATATATATATATATATATATATATATATATATATATATATATACATATATAACACACACACCCAAAAAAAAAAAAAAAAAAAAAAAAACACACACACACACACGGATTAAAAGCTAAATGTTTTCATTTCGGTTCATTCTTGTTAAAAAAATAAATAATAAAAAATAAAGTCCTTCAGGTTCCATATGCAGAGTGAAATGAGAACGCTCCAGCATTTAGAAATAATTCTTATTAACTCTGCTATTATTCTTGATTTTTCAAACTGCTAACAGTTTGCAGTTTTGAATTATGCCTTTACTGTGTGACCAAAAATGGAGTATTATCTGTTTCAGCTGTTTGATCGCGCTGGTGCCTCACACACATATATATTGGAAACAGCAGCCATTCACCGTGCCATTCGGCGTGAGCAGCGGTCCACTTTGGCATATTTTTGGTAATTTTTTTTTTTTTTTTTTCGTCGATACTGAAACATGGGTGAACTACAATGCCTATTTTACCTAATAAATATAATTGTTAGCTTCAAATGGGCAACGTCATGAATATGGAAACGTTTGGATTTGTCCCGAATGAGAGAGGTAAGCCCAACCTTACCTTATTTTTTGCTTTAAATTATTATTATTATTGTTATTTTATTTTTTATAGCTAAGCCTTTATTATTATTATATACTGCAATTGTATTTATCCATTAGAATTATATATTTTTAATTCTTGTTCTGTTCTGATAGTTAAATTTAAGGATTTGTTGTAAAGTGAGGGGGACTAAAAATATCCTGTTGGTACATTATAACATTATTAGGCCTACCGTTATTATTTCTGAGATAAAATGAGACTTATACATGACTTATATATTTTTTTTTCCTCTCAAAAACTTAAATTATTTTTAGCGTGTTTTTAAAAAACATGCAGCAAATGAAAATAGGTGACTAATCGGTTAAAATGTGTTACTGTGGGTTAACAAATTTACATTATAGTATACTTAGCAACAAAGTCTGGGCCTAATTTAGGCTATGTTGTTATGTTGTTGTTTTTTATCCAGTTTTTTTTCATTGCATTTAAAAAAACAACCCTCCCACCCCATCACCCCCCCCCACCACCAAAAAAAAAATCTGCATGCACATTCACTTTGTGCCCTCCCGCATTGCTCCACTGTGGACGATTTAAAAATGTTTGATATTGTTCATTTAAAAAAAATAATAATAATAATAAATAAATAAAAAATTATATTGTTAGTTTCATGGTAACACGCAATCAAGGTCTTCAGATACTATACAAGATACATGTTCATTTAGGCTATTTAACATGCACTGTGACATTTTCACCTGTTTCAACTTATAAACTCCTTGAGATTTTTAATAGTATTGAGATTCAAGTTAAATCTAAGGGTGTATTCACACCTGTCTTGTTTGGTTCGATTGAATCGAACTCTGGTTCGTTTCCCCCTTTGGTGCGGATCTTTTTGGCAGGTGTGAATACAGCAATTGCACTCTGGTACGCACCAAACAACCGAACCAAGACCCAGCTGAAGAGGTGGTCTCAGTTCGGTTTCAAACGAACTCTGGTACAGTTTGTTTAAGGTGTGAATATGATCCGACCTCGAGCCTTTTGAGTTAACAGTCTGGAGAAGACGCATAAAAATGTGGATGTGTTCAGCAAGTTCAGCGAAAGGATGAAGGAGAGGGGATTTGAGCGGTCTCCCACAAATCACGTTGAGCGGTTTCTTCCCCATAGAAGTACAATATAATGGACACCTGTGGGGAAGAAAGTTATATTAATATTAACGAGATTTTATTCACTTCATACGCTGAATAAGAGCTCGTTCTTATGACAGTAGCAAGTGATTATTATAAGTAAAATTTGACAGATGTATGGTTTTCCACGGTCGTTGTTAAGGTAAGTTATGTTAAACCACGTTATGCTGTTTCCTTATAATGGACTTCTATGGGGGAGAAAACGCTCAACTTTACAACGGTAGTTAGTGTTTATTACAAGTAAGGTTTGACAGAAATTTGTTTTTCCGTGGTCGGTGTTGAGGTACGTTAAGCGTTTTAGAATGTCCCAACTTGCCAAAGCCTGCCATCGCTTTCCTATGCACGCTGTTGTTTTATATATATATATATATATATATATATATATATATATATATATATATATATATATATATAATATATATATATATATATATATATACCTTATCTGACTTCTGCGCAATGCCATGGTCAGTATGCCATGGTAGGCGCACATAAAAGTATGCTCTCTCCGCCCGAACCATCTTGCAGCACTTCTTCGTCTTCGCAAAATCCTTGTTAAAACATCGTATAGATGACATTGTCTCATCTGATGTTCATAAGTTGTCTTCATATCTGCTAATAACAGAAAATCAGTAAAATAATAACAATTGCACTATGAAAAATCTCCATGATTAGCCTGTTTTCGAACTTCCTGATTTTCCCTGCTTTTCTGTCCAATAAATGGATGACCTTAACACGTGGTTTTGTTTTCAATTTTTGGTTCACTTGCAAAAAGGGCAGTGTGAAAGCGAACCGTACCAAAAAAAAAAAAATAAATAAAAAAAAAAAAAATTCAACATTGTATTTGAATTACATTATTTATTTTTTTTGAGAAAGGTGCCACTGTCAGGGGAGTCAAAAGATAATTACATTATCATTAGTGTTGCCAATTAACTTCAGAAATGGAAAATAAGGGCTAATTGTGATTCGTTCTATTTTATTCTTTAAGAAAATAGTGTTTATTCTTGTAAAAATAAGTGTTTATTCTTTAAGAAAATAAGAGACAGAATAAGGGACGATCCAAATATTTGTAGGCCTATATCTGCCTGCAGGTAAAATGTTATCAGAAATAATCATATTGTTTTGCTTCAACCATTTATGTAGGCTACAATTATTCTAAAAAATGAATAAATAATGTCACAAAAAATGCCATCGGCCTGAGTAAATTTTGCCATTATAGAATTGTGACTTTACAAGTTAATTAAGGAGGTGAAAATACTGTGAAATTACAAATGGCATGGAATTTTAAAGCATAACAACTGATGGTCTATGAAACATTAGTCAATAAAGCATTTTTTTAAACAATGGCATTTAAAGTTTTGAACTAAAATATTATTTCAACCATTTATGCTAGCTTGTGAATAAATAAAATGCATACTTTTCAATGAAAGAACACTTAGAGAGTGTAGGTTGCTTCTGGTGTTTGGATTTGTACTTCAATATAATGAGGTCCAAGTTTAAGAATAGACTACTCTAGTGTTTTTTTTTTTTTTAACTCTCTATTTAACAGCATTAACTTAACATGAAATACACAGGTAGACTGAATGTTTTCCTGCCTTGCTAAATGTTGGGCTCATGATAAATAAGTTGCATTCCCCCAAACTGATTTTGTAAAATCAAAACTTGCGGACTTTGAACCTGGGTCAGTTAGCGCTAGTGGTGCTCGCTGTGAAGCAGGAGCAGCTGGTTGAGGATTCCACTTGTTCTTAAAGCCTCCCTCAAATGCCTACGTTCACAAATAACAATGATTTTCACAAAAAGAATGATTAATTATCAATTGTGAATATGTTTTTATTATGGTCTGGTGAAAATAATAATATGGGCTGTGAGAAAATAATGAATAAAAAGACTAGGGCTGCTGTGAGTGCAAGCAGCAAAATTCAACCCAATAATATGACAACACACTGTTCCTCGCAGCCAAAAAAACAGACTGAATTCAGTTCAGCTGGAGGGGGCTGGGGTTTGTTCTGTATAGCTTGTGAAATAAAGGTGTGAATCTCTTGCTCTTTATATGGACAGTGTCTTATGAGGGTTTCAAACTTGCAGAGCAGGTTTAGGCAAAGTAGGACAAATGCCTCGTTTAGTTTGGCTTTTGTCATTTTTCCAACTGCAAACAGAGTATTAGATACATTACAACATAAAGCCGGAACTAGGGACTTTGGGCTGGTACTCTGCGTTTCCACAGCAGGAACCAGGATCTAAATAAAGTTAAGGGTTAAAAAATGCCCCTCAGAAAGTCCCTGCTCCCAAGGTAGTACTTTTTCAAAGGTCCGGAACTTTCGGGGGCGGGACTTGGGCGCTAAACATGCTGATTGGTTGAGTTCATGCAGCATTATGATTTCAACCACAATTTATTCTGATAATTTTCTAAATATTACTGTTATTGTGTCATGAAATGTAGTTTTAAAAGTATTTCAAGTGAGAATGGAGTTGTTTAAAACTCAAATCTGCGGTTTATTTATAAAGACAGCGCCTATTTAAAAATGTTTCACAGATTTCGGAGATGATCAGCTCCACGCGATCAGCGGGAGCTCGGTGCTCATGTATCCGCCTAGAGCAGTCTCAACTCGGCTAGTCCTTCTGACATTTGCCGCTGGCTCTGATGTCTCTTTAGTGGTTAAACATGTTGTTGTTTTGGGTAAATCTAACAGGTAATGTTTGGTCTGTATTCAATTTATCTATATGTTAAAATGAAAATAAAAAGAGGCAATTGATATAATATTTTGTTTCATTGTAATGGTTGTATATATACACATTTCCCTGAACTAAGTACATTTCTGCGGCTATTATTATGTTTAAATGAAAATGAAAGGAGGCAGTGGTATTTGATATCCTATTTCGTTTTATTGTAAATATACAGTGAGGAAAATTGCAGTAGCCAAGGCGAGCTGACTGATGTTCATGTACGCTGCTGTTTGTAGAATTACCGGACTTGCGTCATCCTGTGCTGGAGATCACACTTCCGAGTCGAACTCGCAACGTCTGAAATACCGAGGATGCAAGTCCGTTCTTTGTTGTATTGCGTATTGAGAAAAGCGTGCAGACCTACGTCACCAGACTATTTGCCTAATCTTCAAGGTTCTTTAGACCGCGGTGGAAACGCAGAAAACAACAGGTCTGGGGGGAAAATAGTTCCTGGGGAAAAAAGTTCCTGGTACAGTTATTCTGGGTAATTTAGGTGGAAATGTGGTATAATATGTTTTTGTTATTATGTTCGCCTCTGAGAGAGAGAAAAGAAACTGCCGAAAGAGACGCACATCTGCCAAAGAGACAAAATAATTTGTTCTTAATGTATTTGTTGATTTGTAGCTACTATTTTCACAAGTTTTAATTGATCGCGCCAATGCTGCAGTTGTTTTGGCAATACAAATGTAAAAATATATTGCAGTAATAAGAAACTGTCCTGAGACGTCATGTAGACCTAATTATTTTTGGTTTCATGACTGGGCAATTCGCTACTGATGTAACATTCGCAGTCAAAACCTGGGGCCGGATTCACAGAATTTATGCAAACGCGTATAAAATGCTTTAAAAAATGTAACAGAGAGGTCTAGAGGGTATTTAATAGGTCTTCCCCCCAACATAAGATTTTTCTAGTTACTAGTAGTCATTTATTTAAGTCATTATTTAACTAATCGCATGTTTATATTAAATTAACATCTAATCCATAATGATCCTTAAGATATTCCACGCTCAAGCACATGCATTAAGTTTACCACAAGACACAGGTAGAAGTAGCCTAATAATTATGAAAAAGGAGACATTTTAATTATTTATTAATAAACAAATGTTTTCTTGTCGGCTACAAGATGACATTCACAGTGCTGACTCTCATCTCCACAGTACACGTCTTAAAAGAGAAACGAACCTTCATAGATTACATAATGCTTACATTTCAAGCCTTCTGTAGATATATTTCTCATGTATGTGAGGCA
The DNA here is from genome assembly GCF_018340385.1 of Cyprinus carpio. Classification (NCBI taxonomy): domain Eukaryota; kingdom Metazoa; phylum Chordata; class Actinopteri; order Cypriniformes; family Cyprinidae; genus Cyprinus; species Cyprinus carpio. The sequence goes on along the minus strand of NC_056585.1, from coordinate 28,145,886 downwards.
CCCTAATTTTAAGTTATTTCATTTTCATGGAAAAAATCAAGTGATCGAGAGGGCGCCTCTCTGTCATGCATGTGCATTAATAATTTTCGTACTAACACTTGAATATGAATAATAATAGAGCACATTTCTTTTTGGTTACAGTACGGGATCCGCATCAAAAATAATCTACAACCGTCTACAACCGTCTAAGTCTACAACCGAGACAGATGCAGTTATAACCTGTAAATTGGAGGCTATTTGACATTTTAAAATCATCTAATGCCTGATGCCGCTCCAATTCGTTGATCATCGACTTATAAACTTGTTTTAATAAATCTCATTTGCATTAAATAATAACAATATAAAGCAGGTTAAGTTAAATATTATTGTACAAATAATTATAAAATGCTATAGACTGTGAATAAGATGGAAGTTCCACATTTTGCATGTGCATTACAGGTAAATAATTTTTTACATGCAATTATCCAAAATAAAACCAAACAAGATCTGTAATGAAGATAAAATATGTAGACAAATAAGAATAAATGCTGTGCATCGCACTCAGCTTCATGTGCGCCGCGCAAATCTTGCACTCTGATATTTTAAGGAATATGTTACACACCTGCATTTAAATGCGGTTGCATTTATTTATTTATTTATTTTTAATTATATGAAAGCAAGTAAAGAAGGCTCCCTTTAAAATCACTGAAGTTGTCAATTAATGAAGCTCTTTTTACATCGTGTGCATTTTGTTGATTATAATGAGAGAACTTGAGTTTAAACGTGAGGACGTTTTATTAATCAGTCCATTCTTTAGAGTTTCAATGATTTAGCTAAATCGTGCAGGTTTAATTTATTTGTTTCTTGTTTTAATTAGGCCTAAATAATGAGAGAGAAATTATACAGTGCCTCACGTTTTACTAAAATAAAGGAAATTATTTATAAAACATGCAACAATTTCTTAATCAGTGTACAGACAGATATCTTTTTTCCCAAGTTATCTGTCAAATTAAAGGACAAGTAACGAACAACAAAGTAGTGCATGACAAAAATTCATGCTGTTTTATTAAAGGAATTTTAAAATATAAATTAAAAATGTATTTGTGACAAATATAGGCCTAATATGTGAGAATATTGATATTTTGCATATAAATCCATGTAGCGTAGCTCACTAAAATAGGCTACCACTTTTAATGCTCTGATGCAAAGTAAACCACCATTTCTTTAGGATAATATAACACATAATTCATAATTATATAAATAATACTGCACACCTATTAAATGTTTCAAATCTAAAATATGGTGTTATACTGTGTAGATTAGAGAAAATATAAGCACAGGCTCATAGGCTTGACATTTATCCTGCTTGAATTCGTTCTAAGAAACGCACATAACTTCATAAGTACTAAACTTCCATCTGTGAATATTCAATAATTTAACTACAGTGTTTTTCTTTCATTTTCTCTGACTGGAGCTGTCAAATGTAACACATCGGCTAGGCAAAGCTGAGGGCTATTTGCGAAAATGTGCTTTGATGCGCTTGTTTGATAACTTGTGGTTAAAGCGCCACTCAGTGGTCAAAAGCTGCAAATGCACTTTACAGACGCGGCGGCGGCACTCGAGGCGGCAAAAAGCTCATTTTGGTTGGCCACATACTGTAGATGGCTGACAACTTTAAGGTGACTGAAACTTTGCGACAGGAGGTTGTCCAGATGAAAGCTAAATGGCCGACCCTTTCAGCCACTGCAAAAGAAGTTTGTTTGTTCCAAATCTGTGATATCTAGAATATTGAAGCTTTACAATGACATGAATAAGTCCCCACAAAAGGCTGGTTGTCCACGTAAGACAAAAGCACGAGAGGACAGGATGATTCAGAGACTCTCAATGGAGAAGCGGTTCAGCACTGCAGCTGGAATTGCTCACCATCAGCAGAAAGAAACAAAAGGCTAGGCTCAACTGTGCTGAGGAGCATGTTGTGTAGAGAGAGGAGGACTGCTCCAAAGTTCATTTTAGTGATGAGAGCATTACTTTAAATCCTCCGTGTTTACTTCCGTATGATGGCACACTGCGTTAGTGTTGCCAAATCCACATTTTCCCTGTGGAATTGGGCTACTTTTTCCTCTGTTGCCGCGGGATGTTTTTCAACTTCGTGGGTTGACGTGACCCCACTAATGCAACGTTTACCTCCCTGAACATGATTGGGCTAGTTTTGGACTAGTTTTGAGAAAGAATTGGGTGGATTTTGTTGTGAAAATCTGGAAACCTTGTTCGTATCGTTCTTTTGCGCATGTGGGTCAGTTCAGAACTATGATCAGTTCACACTGGAAATCTGATATTGGCCACATTTAAAACAAGACTGTAAACAGCTATACAAAAAAATCAGATCTGAGAAAATATCGGAATTGAGCACTAAGGCTCATATTGTGACTGAAGCCTTATACAGATACATGACAGGTGAATGCAGATATTCATCAGAACCTTCTTCTGCAACTTGAAGGTCTTTCTCATCTCACAATCAGTCTGCAATTTTCATGCAGAACAATGTCTCCATCACACTGCAAAACAGGTAAAGCAGCTTCTTGAAGCTGAAAACACTGAAATAATGAAATGGCTAGTCCAGAGTCCTGATCTAAACCTGAGATCTAAATCTCTGGAAAATTGTTGGTGACGAAGTTATGGCTAAGAAACCCACTACAACTATGGAAGAGACTGGAAGAAGAGTGGACCAAGATCACACCAGCGCAGTGTGAGAAACTAGTGAAGTCCTGCGGCCGCAGATCTGCAGAAGTCACTCAAAGCAAGGGCCTTTACACTTCCTACTAATTTCTGACAGCTGTAACCCTCCAAAATTTTAGTTAAAATCTTCTTTCATGCTGCAGTGGTCACTGTTCTCTAATTTGTTTTCCAGAAAATAAAGGTTTATGTTGAAAATTTTGTCAAACCATGCAAAATTTTAGTTAAAATCTTCT